>NC_057813.1:272078600-272144559 GCF_018294505.1 Triticum aestivum
CCGGGCCTTTTCCAAAAAGATGGTCTTCACAGGCATTCGCCTTCTTCACAGGCCCCGGGCCTTTTCCAAAAAGATGGTCTTCACAGGCATTCGCCTTCTTCACAGGCTCCGGGCCTTTTCCAAAAAGATGGTCTTCACAGGCATTCGCCTTCTTCACAGGCTCTGGGCCTTTTCAGGGGTAAAACCTCCGGAGGTGCTGGATGTTCCATGCATTCTGGACTGGCACCCCCTCCTGAGTCTCCAAGCGCGCGGAGCCGGGCCTGGAAACATGAACAACCTTGAACGGGCCCTCCCACATGGGAGAGAGCTTATGAAGTCCCTCCCTGGAGAGAACCCACCTGAGCACGAGGTCCCCTACCTCGAGAGTCCTGGGGCGTATGTTGCGGCAGTGGTATCGCCGCAGTGCTTGTTGATATCTTGCCGCTCGCAGCGTGGCTTCTCGGCGGCGCTCCTCCCCCAACACGAGGTCCACCGCCCGCATGGCGTCCTGCTGCGCTTCGTCGAATGCCAGGACCCGTGCGGACCGACGTCTGACCTCGTGAGGGAGGACCGCTTCGGCTCCATAGACCAAGAAGAAAGGGGTCTCTCCAGTTGGCTTGGTTGCAGTCGTGCGGATGGACCATAACATGGATTGGAGCTCGTCGTACCAGCCTCTGCCGCAAGCTTCCAGCTTCTTCTTGAATGTTCTGGTCTTGAGGCCCCTCAGGACCTCTGCGTTGGCCCTCTCAGCCTGGCCGTTGCTTCGGGGGTGCGCCACTGAAGCGTAGCATATCTGTGTTCCAAGGTTAGCACAGTATGTTTTGAATAGGTTGCTGGTGAACTGTGAACCGTTGTCGGTGATGATGCGGTTCGGCACCCCGAACTGGCTCACGATGCCCTTGATGAACTTGACTGCTGAACCCGCGGGGATGGTGTGGACGGCTTCCACCTCGGCCCACGTGGTGAATTTGTCCACGGCGACGTAGAGGTAGCGATAGCCCCCAGGCGCCTGGGGAAACGGGCCCAGGATATCAAGCCCCCAGACTGCGAATGGCCATGTGAGGGGTATGGTCTGCAGACCTCCTACCAGCTGATGGATCTGCTTTGCATGGAATTGATAGGCTTCGCAGGCCTTTACCAGTTCGACGGCGTCATTGAGCGCGGTAGGCCAATAGAAACCTCTTCGGAATGCCTTGCCCACGAGGGTTCGCGATGACGAGTGGTGCCCACAGTCTCCATCGTGTATGTCCGCCAGTAGCTCTTTCCCTTGCTCCCTGGAGATGCAGCGTAGGGATACGTCATTTGGTCGCTTCCGGTAGAGTTCCCCATCCCTGATGCAGTATGCTGTGGCCTGCCGCGCCACGCGCTCTGCTTCCTCCTCCTTCTCTCGCAAGATCCCTTGTGTCAGATAGCTCCGGAGCTCCGTGACCCAGCATCCCTCCTGAGGCTCCATTGTCAAGAGTAAACGCGCCCCTGAGGCCGGCCCGCAGACCAGGGCTCCCGAGGCTGGCGGCTGGGGGAGCTCCTCCCGAGGCTGCCCTGTGCTTGATAGTGATGGCGTGGCCGAGGGCTTGAAGAGCCGCTCTTCGAAGACACCAGGCTCCTGAGGCAGTCGCCTGGACGCTCGTTTGGTGATGTCGTCGGCCTCCTGATTGGTGCCGCGGGGCACATGCTGTAACTCCAGCCCCCAGAACTGCTTCTCCATCCTGCGGACCTCCGCAAGGTAGGCTTCCATGTGCTCATCCCTTGGCTCGTATACTTTGTTGGAGAAGTTGACGAGGAGTTTCGAATCACCTTTGATGGTAAGGCGCTTTACTCCGAGGGCGGCCGCGGCCTTCAGGCCCGCTATCACGCCTTCATATTCTGCTATATTGTTGGAGACCTTTTCTCCGTGTTGGAAACAGAGCTGCACGGCGTAGTAGAGCTTGTCTTGGGTAGGAGATATAAGTACCACGCCAGCCCCCGCGCCGTGCCTGGAGAACGCCCCGTCGAAGTACATGACCCAACCGTCCGGCGCCTCACTTCCCGGGGAGAGGGATCGATCCTCATCAGCCTTTAGGGCCGGCGCCTCTGTCCACTCTGCCACGAAATCTGCCAAGGCAGTCCCCTTGATGACTCGGGTCGTGCTAAATTCGAGCTGAAATGCTTGCAGCTCAATGTTCCACTCGGCGACCCTTCCGGCTGAGTTAGGGCTCCGGAGCACTCTTTCCAAGGGGTACGCAGAGACAACCTTGATGGGGTGACCCTAAAAGTAGTGCCGCAGCTTGCGTGAGGCCACCAGTAGTGCGAGGAGAAGTTTCTGAGGCATGGGGTACTGTGCCCTCGCATCCCACAATACCGTGCCGACAAAGTACACTGGGTGCTCGACGAAGCTTGGGGCGTCGGTGCTGGTGGTGTCCTCCGGAAGCCGTGGTGCCTCCTGAGGCGGCGGAGCCTCCAGAAGCTGGTTGCCTGGGGGAAGGGCCTCTCCCACTCCTGGTGCGTTCCCCTGCGGCGGCTGATCTCCCTCAATCGTGGTAGTGATCTCTGTGAGTCCTTTTTGGTCCTGTTTTGCTTTGGCACGGGCAGCTGCCGCGACCTTGGTCCGACGCTCCTCCCTAACCGCCACCAGGGCCGCGCTGGCTGAGTAGGGAGTGGCGGCGAGGTAGAGTACCAAGGGCTCTTGTGGGCGTGGGGCCACCATCGCCGGTGGGCTGGTCAGGTATCTCTTGAGGTCTTGGAATGCCTTGTCGGCCTCTTCAGTCCATTCAAAGGGCCCCTTTTTCTTCATCAACTGGAAGAAAGGCAGCGCTCGCTCCCCCAACCTAGAGATGAAGCGCCCCAGTGCAGTCACGTGCCCAGTGAGCTTCTGCATCTCTCTGAGGGTCTTTGGCGGGCTCATGTCCTCGACCGCCTTGACCTTTTCTGGTTGGCCTCGATGCCTCGGTGGGATACGAGGAAACCCAAGAGCTTGCCCGAGGGGACTCCAAACACACACTTCTCCGGGTTGAGCCTCAGGCTTACTGCGTTGAGGCTTACAAAGGTTTCCTCCAGGTCTTGTATCAGGGTCTTGGCCTCGCGAGACTTTACTACAATGTCGTCGACGTAAGCCTCCACGTTCTTCCCGAGTTGCGGGCCCAAGGTGATGTGCATGAGCCGCTGAAAGGTTGCCCCCGTGTTGCGCAGTCTGAAGGGCATGCATGTATAGCAGTATACCCCACACGGGGTTAGGAAGGCTGTCTTCTCCATGTCTTCCACCGCCATCTTGATCTGATGATACCCGGAGAAGGTGTCCAAGAAGCATAACAGGTCACACTCAGCGGTGGAATCGACGATTTGATCGATGCATGGGAGCGGGAAAGGATCTTGCGGGCATGCTTTGTTGAGGTTGGTGAAGTCGACACACATGCGTTCCTTCCCTCCCTTCTTTGGTACTACCAGAGGGTTGGCCAACCAATCTGGATATCGAACCTCGCGAATGACCCCCGCGGCTTCTAGCTTGCGGGTCTCCTGGACGATGAAGGCCTGCTTTTCAGTGGACTGCCGCCTTGCTTTCTGCTTTACGGGGCGCACGTTGGGGCACACGTTGAGGTGGTGCTCGATCACACCCCGTGGGATCCCTGCCAGCTGATCGGGCTCCCAAGCGAACACCTTCTTGTTTGTACGTAGGAACTTGACCAGGGCTTCCTCCTGCTCGGGCCCGAGGTGGGCGCCTATGGTGAAAGTGGCGCTGGTGGACCCATTCTCGTCGACGGGTATCTGCTTGGTCTCCGCCTTGTCTTGGGTGAACAATTGTTTCTTCTTGGCTGGTGCAGCCCCCTTGGGCTCGGGGGCCCCCGCGTTGGCGGGCTGTGCTGACGCCGCCGTCTTGAAGGTGAGCTGGAGCACTCGCAGCGCGTCCCCGGTGTCCCCAGGCACGGTGAGGACTCCGCTGCTCCCGGGCATCTTCATGAGGTTGTATGTCGGGTGAGTCGCGGCCATGAATTGGGCCAGCGCTGGGTAGCCGAGGATGGCATTGTAGGGGAGGCCGATGAGGGCGATGTCGAAAACGACCAGCTCCGTGCAGAAATTGTCGTAGGTGCCGAAGGTCACTGGGAGCTGGATCTGTCCCAAGGAGCTAGATGACCTGCCCCCGACGCCCATGAAGGGCTGGCTCGGCCGCAGCCGCCCCCAGGGTATGCGGAGGAGGTCTAAAGTTTCGACTGAAAGCACGTTGAGGCCCGCGCTACCGTCGATGAGGGTCTTGGTGACAGCCACCTGGCAGATGGTGGGGGTGCACAACATCGGGAGCGCACCCGAGCAGGCCGAGTTGGCGGGGTGGTCTTCCGAACCAAAGGCTAGCCTGGCCTGCGGCTCCGGCCGGTCCTGGGAAGCCCCCTGCCGTGCGGAGGTGGCGCCGACCTGGTGGATGAACAGCTTGACATGGTGACTGGAGGGCGGCGCCTGGGAGCCACCCAGGAGGGCCGCGATGACCGGGGAGGCCGGAGCGGCGTGGCGGGCGAGGAAGAGGTCGTGCGGCTTTTCCCAAGAGGCCACAGGGGATGCAGGGGCGATACTCATTGCTCGTTCCCCGCCGGGCCGGTGGCGGTGTTGACGGCTGGCGACGGGGAACGATGAGGGCGCCCGCCGACGGGAGCCGTCCGGGCGACTCGAGCGGCGCGAGCAGCCCGACGAGCGTCAGCCATGGACGCGACGGTCGGAGAAGAGCAGGGCGACGTAAGACAAATTCCGGTGCACCCCTACCTGGCGCGCCAAATGTCGGATTTGGGGTTCCGGCAGACCCTTGAGGTTCGAACACTGGGGTGCACGCGGAGGTTTCGCCTTGTACCTACCTGTTCCTCGTCGGATCGCTAGGATCTAAACTACGAGAAGGACAACACAAGAGACGCAGGGTTTATACTGGTTCAGGCCACCATTGTGGTGTAATACCCTACTCCAGTGTGTGGCGTGGTGGATTGCCTCTTGGGCTGATGATGAACGATACAAGGAAGAATAGCCTCGCGAGGGTCTGTTCTTGTGGTGGCGTTGTCCCTTTGGAGGGGTTGATTCTAGATGCCTATCTTATCTCCAGATTCCTATCCAGATGCCTCAACCTTGTGGGTGGCTAGTCCTATTTATAGGCTAAGGCCCTGGGCCTCTTCCCAAATATTGAGCGGGAAGGGCGCCAACAATTGGCCATTTTGAAGGGGAACATCTAGTACACTTATCCTGACTAAAGTTGGTCCTCGCCTATCAAAGGCTCTAGTGGTGACGCCGACTTGGGCTCCACGGTGACCTCCATCCTGCCGTTGGACTGGTCTTGGTCTTCTTGCACCGAAATGGATGCCTTTTCTTGATGCTCTCGCCTGCGCTTGCTCCCCTTGCACCAAAGAGGAAAGAAGGACACTGCACGGGCTGGCGCTCGGCCGGCGCCCTTGGTCGTCATGGCTTGCGTCATGGGCACCTCGCGAGGTGCCCCGCCTTGAATTCTCTGCCTCCTCGTGAGCCAGCCTGATGAGGCCGTGCCTAAGGAAGCTCCTTGTCGTCCGCCCCGCGAGGCTTGGCCCCTCGCAAGGGTCTTGAGCTTGTGTTGATGAAGATGGGCCGTGCTGGGACCCCTTTGAGCCACGCCGCAGGCCGCAGGCAGGCAAGTCTGGGGACCCCTGTTCCCAGAACGCCGACAATTAGTTTTAGACATTAATAATTGTTATTTGGTGCCAGCGTTGAGCATGAACATTATATATGTCATGTTTGATGTAAGACGACTATTCATTTAAGTCAGAGAATAATGGTTGTTCTATTTATATGAGTAATATCTTTCATGGTCATGCACCCTTGCTGAGTGGTCTATTTTTGTTGAATCTCGATCGTGATGATACGCATGTTCATAATATTGAAGCCAAAAGATGCAAAGTTGATAATAATATTGCAACTTATTTGTGGCACTACCGTTTGGGTCATATCGGTGTAAAGCGCATGAAGAAACTCCATGCTGTTGTGCTTTTGGAATCACTTGATTATGAATCACATGGTGCTTGCGAACCATGCCTCATGGGCAAGATGACTAAAACTCCATTCTTCGAAACAATGGAATGAGCTACTAACTTATTGGAAATAATACATACAGATGTATGCGGTTCAATGAGTGTTGAGGCTTGTGGCGGGTATCATTATTTTCTTACCTTCGCAGATGATTTGAGCAGATATGGTTATATCTACTTAATGAAGCATAAGTCTTAAGCATTTGAAAAGTTCAAAGAATTTTAGTGTGAAGTGGAAAATCATCGTAACAAGAAAATAAAGTTTCTACGATCTGATCGTGGAAGTGAATTTTGAGTTACGAGTTCTTCATGTGAAACAATGTGGAAGATTTTCAAAACTTACGCCACCTGGAACACCACAGAGAAATGGTGTGTCCTAATGTCATAACCGTACTTTATTGGATATGGTGCGATCTATGATGTCTCTTACTGATTTACCACTATCGTTTTGGGGTTATGCTTTAGAGACGGCTGCATTCACTTTAAATAGGGCAACATCAAAATCCGTTCAGACGACGCCTTATGAACTGTGGTTTGGCAAGAAAACAAAGTTGTCATTTCTTAAAGTTTGGGGCGGTGATGCTTATGTGAAAAGCTTCAACCTGATAAGCTTGAACCCAAATCGGAGAAGTGCGTCTTCATAGGATACCCAGAGGAAACTGTTGGGTACACCTTCTATCACAGATCCAAAGGCAAAATCTTTGTTGCTAAGAATAGAACCTTTCTAGAGAAGGAGTTTCTCTCGAAAGAAGTGAGTGGTAGGAAAGTAGAACTTGATGAGGTAATTATACCTTCTCCCTTATTGGAAAGTAGTTCATCACAAAAACCAGTTCCAGTGATTCCTACACCAATTAGTGAGGAAGCTAATGAAAAGCTAATGATGATGATCATGAAACTTCAAATCAAGTTACTACCGAACCTCGTAGGTCTTCCAGAGTGAGATCCGCCCCAGAGTGGTACGGTAATCCTGTTCTGGAAGTCATGTTACTAGACCATGGTGAACGTACGAACTATGAGGAAGCAATGATGAGCCCAGATTCCGCGAAATGGCTGGAGGCCATGAAATCTGAGATGGTATCCATGTATGAGAACAAAGTGTGGACTTTGGTGGATTTGTCTAATGATCGGCAAGCCATAGAAAATAAATGGATCTTCAAGAAGAAGACTGACGCTGTGGTAATGTTAGTGTCTACAAAGATCGACTTGTTGCAAAAGGTTTTCGACAAGTTCAAGGATTTGACTATGACGAGACTTTCTCACCCGTAGCGATGCTTAAGTCTGTCCGAATCATGTTAGCAATTGCCGCATTTTATGTTTATGAAATTTGGCAGATGGATGTCAAAACTGCATTCCTGAATGGATTTCTTGAAGAAGAGTTGTATATGATGCAACCAGAAGGTTTTGTTGATCCAAAGGGTGCTAACAAAGTGTGCAAGCTCCAGCGATCCATTTATGGACTGGTGCAAGCCTCTCAGAGTTGGAATAAATGCTTTGATAGTGTGATCAAAGCATGTGGTTTTATACAAACTTTCGGAGAAGCCTGTATTTACAAGAAAGTGAATGTGAGCTCTGTAGCATTTCTAATATTATATGTGGATGACATATTGTTGATTGGAAATGATATAGAGTTTCTTGATAGCATAAGGGATACTTGAATAAGAGTTTTTCAATGAAAGACCTTGGTGAAGCTGCTTACATATTGGGCATCAAGATCTATAGAGATAGATCAAGACTCATAATTGGACTTTCACAAAGCACATACCTTGATAAAGTTTTGAAGAAGTTCAAAATGGACCAGTCAAAGAAAAGGGTTCTTGCCTATGTTACAAGGTGTGAAGTTGAGTCAGATTCAATGCCTGACCACTGCAGAAGATAGAGAGAAAATGAAAGTCATTCCCTATGCTTCAGCCATACGTTCTATCATGTATGCAATACTGTGTACCAGACCTGATGTGTGCCTTGCTATAAGTATAGGAGGGAGGTACCAAAGTAATCCCAAAGTGGAGCACTGGATAGCGGTCAAGAACATCCTGAAATACCTGAAAAGGACTAAGGATATGTTTCTCGTTTATGGAGGTGACAAAGAGCTCATCGTAAACGGTTACGTTGATGCAAGCTTTGACACTGATCTGGATAACTCTAAGTCACAATCCAGATACATACTTTTATTGAATGGAGGAGCTGTCAGTTGGTGTAGTTCCAAGCAGAGCGTCGTGGCGGGATCTACGTGTGAAGCGGAGTACATTGCTGCTCCGGAAGCAACAAATGAAGGAGTCTAGATGAAGGAGTTCATATTCGATCTAGGTGTCATACCTAGTGCATCGGGTCCAATGAAAATCTTTCGTGACAATACAGGTGCAATTGCCTTGGCAAAGGAATCTAGATTTCACAAGAGGACCAAGCACATCAAGAGACGCTTCAATTCCATCCGTCATCAAGTGTCGAAAGGGGTGAAGGAGTCCTTGATTAGGGGGTCCTTGGACAGCCGGATTATGTACTTTGGCCGGACTGTTGGACTATGAAGATACAAGATTGAAGACTTCATCTCGTGTCTGGGTGGGACTCTCCTTTGCGTGGAAGGCAAGCTTGGGAATTCGGATATGTAGATCTCCTTCTCTGTAAACCGACTCTGTGCAACCCTAGCCCCCTCTGGTGTCTATATAAACCGGAGGGTTTATTCCGTAGGATAAGAACAATCATAATCATAGTCTAGCTTCTAGGGTTTAGCCTCTACGATCTCATGGTAGATCAACTATTGTAATACTCATATCATCAAGATCAATCAAGCAGGAAGTAGGGTATTACCTCCATCGAGAGGGCCCGAACCTGGGTAAACATCGTGTCCCCGGCCTCCTGTTACCATTAGCCTTGGACGCACAGTTCGGGACCCCCTACCCGAGATCTGCCAGTTTTGACACTGACATTGGTGCTTTCATTGAGAGTTCCACTGTGCCATCACTATAAGGCTTGATGGCTCGCCTTGCTGTCAAGGACAACATCACCTCCGGGGAGCCCTGGCTGTAGGCCAGACTCTCCGGCTGGGCGGCTTCGTCGTGACCGTCCGTTCGGCCGCCGCGCCAACGATGACTTCTCAGGTCATCAAGAACAGCCTCCACGTTAGCTCAGAATTCACCGAGCAGATGGATCCAATGGAGCTCTCCTCCCTGAATGAGCTCTTGGATCGCATCGCCGCCCTGGGAGTCGCTACGGACTATGATTCAATCGGGATTAAACCCGACCAAAGGGAGATTAACTCTCCGCCGGTCACCCATCAGATAGCGCTGGTGGAGGAACAATGCAATGATTCTTCCTCTATTTTGAGGATGAACTATGTCCGGATTCCTGAGCTCTCCGAGCCGGATACCCGTCTATGGGAGGACATGGCCCAAGCTCTGAACCTAGAATCAGGTAGCGGGCCAGAAAAATTGGGCAACATCCCGGAGTCCGAGCTACCAAGCTCGGGAGCTCCTCTGCCCCTGGGTCTCAGATCGGGTCAGGGTTTGGACTTAAATCTACCCACCCACCCAGACACAAGTGATCTTTCCCACATTATACAAGAGACCCAAGAGATAGTACATCACTTCTGGCCCAGATTCCTCCTTGTAATGAGCAAGGTCAAGGATTGTCGCGAGGAAGACGCAATTTCATTCTTTTGCAAAAACTACATGGTCAAGGGAATCCTCAACGCCATAAGTCGCCATGACGTAGCACACTTCGCTGACTTGGCGGCCATAGTACAGAAGTACTGTGCGATGGAAAGCGCCTGGAAAACCCAAACAAAATTCTGGGATCCTCCGGCTCTCACTAAACCCCTCGTCTGAACTAAAAGGGTGCGCTCTCGCAAGTCACCCAATCCAATTACAAAGAAGCCAAAGCCCTCTACAGGGCGTGGAACCATATTGGAGGAATGGCTCAACAGGCCATGCAGAATTCACTGCACACCGGATATCATACCAACACACAGCCTTAGAGCATGTTGGATACTCGGGCAGGTGGCCAAGAGCGGCGAGGATCTCCTCATTAACAATACCACAGAGCACCATTCCGCGGAGAATAACAATACAATACTGATAGTTTTCGATACTTTCGCCTCAAATAATAGGCGTAAGCAGGCACTCCGCAGTCTCGCAGAAGTCTGCCACATCGCAACAATAAATCCATGGAAATAGACAATGTCAGTGACGAACCTCAATGAGTCGAACCTCAATAAGTCCAGCCGTAGCCGCATCCATCCACACGGCCATAACCTTCAATGCCAGTGACGAACCTCAATTCCGAACAGTCCGAGCACCAGCCGCTTTGGTCCTTAGTCCAATTATGGACGGCTTCCGGCTTACTAAAGTGCTCATGGACTGTGGAAGCGGATTAAACCTCATCTACGAGGAAACTCTCAACAAAATGGAAATAGACAAGAGCTGCATTGAGCAAAGCAGCACGACCTTCAGAGGAATCATCCCTAGTCAGGAGGCATGATGTGCGGGAAAAATCACACTAGATGTGGTATTCGGCACCGCCAGAGAATTACAGGTCCGAAGAAATCACATTCCAAGTGGCCCCATTCAGTAGCGGATACCACGCCCTTCTAGGGCGGGATGCATTCACGAGCTTCCAAGCTATACCCCATTACGGGTACATGAAGCTCAAGATGCCTGGGCCCAATGGAATCATCACCCTAGCTAGTGATCCGGACATAGCACTCTGCACCAAAAATAAAACCGCCGCACTAGCCCTCGAGGTATTATCCGAAGATCTCGTGGCCGAAGAACTAACTGTGCTGCGCTCCATAGTGGACAGGGACAACGTGATACTCGACAAAAGACCCAAGTCCACCTCTTTTAAACCAGCGGACGAAATAGTCAAATTCCAGGTCCACCCAACGGACCCTACAAAAACATCATCCATTGGGGCACATCTGAACCCCACAATAGACGTCGCACTGCAAGAGTTCTTGCATGAGAATTGGGATATCTTCGCCTGGCATCCTTCTGACATGCCAGATATCCCACGCAGGATGGTCGAGCATAGCCTAAATAGACTAAAGGGATACAAGCCGGTCAAGCAAACTCTTCGGTGCTTTTCAGAACCTAAGCGACAAGCCATGGGAGAAGAGCTAGACATGCTACTCGAAGCCGGATTCATCATAGAAATAAAACATCCGGACTGGCTAGCAAACCTGGTGATGGTACCAAAGAAGGACAAATCCTGGCGCCTATGTGTCGATTTCAAGGACCTCAATAAGGCTTGCCCCAAGGATCCCTTCCCCTCCCTCGCATCGATCAAATCATCGATGCTACCGTAGGACACGACTCATTGCGCTTCCTCTACACATACTCCGGATACCATCAAATCAAGATGGCAGAGTCCGATCAAGCTGTAACGGCATTCATCACTCCATACGGCCCCTTCTGTTTTCACACCATGCCTTTCGGGCTCAAAAATGCCAGTGCAACCTATCAACGCATGATTCAGACATGCTTGGAAACACAAATCGGCAAAACAGTCGAGGCATACGTAGACGATGTGGTCATCAAAACCAGACACGTCGAATCTTTAATAGATGACTTGAGGCTTACATTCGACAATCTCTGAACATATGACATCAAGCTCGATCCGGAAAAATGCGTCTTCGGCGTACCTACCGGAAAGCTCTTGGGCTTCATCATTTCCAATAGAGGAACTGAAGCAAATCCGGCTAAAATCCGAGCTCTGTCACAGTTGGCTACCCCAAACAGACCTCAAGCAAATCCAGAAATTAAGTGGATGCATGGCTGCTCTAAGCCGCTTTATCTCCCGATTAGGAGAAAAGGCACTACCTCTTTATCGCCTTCTTCGACGCACCGAACACTTCGAGTGGATGGATGCGGCTACGGCTGGACTGGAAGAAATAAAGGCCCTCCTGGCCAGCAATCCAATCCTGGCCACGCCAAATATCGGCAAACCTATGCTGTTATATATAGCTGCAACACATTAGGTTGTAAGCGCAGTGCTCGTCGTCGAACGAGAGACAGACGGACATAAATTCCCGCTTCAAAAGCCGGTATACTACGTATCCACTGTCCTCACTCCATGCAAGTCACGTTACCCACATTATCAAAATATAGCATACGCGGTCTTCATGGCATCCCGGAAACTACAACACTACTTTCAAGAGTGTTCAATCACGGAGGCCACCGAAGTACCACTCAATGATATAATCAATAACCGTGATGCCATGGGACGGATTGCTAAGTGGGCTATCGAGCTCCTCCCGTTCGACCTCACATACAAACCACGCGAGCCCTTAAGTCGCAAGTACTGGCTGACTTCGTCGCCGAATGGACAGAAGCCGAACTCCCTAAAGAGTACGGCGCATAGTCCTATTGGATCATGCACTTTGACGGCTCTAAGATGCTGGCTAGTTTAAGGGAAGGTGAGGGAGTTCCGGACTAGGGGGTGCCCGGATAGCCGAACTATCATCATCGGCCGGACTCCAAGACTATGAAGATACAAGATTGAAGACTTCATCCCGTGTCCGGATGGGACTTTCCTTGGCGTGGAAGGCAAGCTTGGCGATACGGATATGTAGATTTCCTACCATTGTAACCGACTCTGTGTAACCCTAGCCCTCTCCGGTGTCTATAAAACCGGATGGCTTTAGTCCATAGGACGAACAACAATCATACCATAGGCTAGCTTCTAGGGTTTAGCCTCCTTGATCTCGTGGTAGATCCACTCTTGTAACACACATCATCAATATTAATCAAGCATGACATAGGGTTTTACCTCCATCAAGAGGGCCCGAACCTGGGTAAAACATCGTGTCCCTTGTCTCTTGTTACCATCCACCTAGACGCACAGTTCGGGACCCCCTACCCGAGATCCGCCGGGTTTGACACCGACATTGGTGCTTTCATTGAGAGTTCCTCTGTGTCGTCACTGATAGGCTCGATGGCTTCTTCGACCATCATCAACGACGCAGTCCAGGGTGAGACCTTTCTCCCCGGACAGATCTTCGTATTCGGCGGCTTCGCACTGCGGGCCAATTTGCTTGGCCATCTGGAGCAGATCGAAAGCTATGCCCCTGGCCGTCAGGTCAGATTTGGAAGTTTGAACTTCACGGCTGACATCCGCGGGGACTTGATCCTCGATGGATTCGAGCCACAGCCGAGCATGCTGCACTGTCACGGCGAGCATGATTTAGCTCTGCAGCCGGACAGTACCTTGGAGGCCGCACTCGAACCCGCTCCGATCTTCAAGTCGGAGCCGGCTGCGCAGATTGAGGATGGATGGCTAGACACCGCCTCGGGGGCTACAACCTCTACAACGATAGAGCCGAACACTGACCTTGTCCCTCATAAAGCTCGTGACTCCAAGGTGCCGGACTACTTGCTGGACTCCGAACCTCCTGCGCCCCCTCCGATCGAATCCGATTGGGCGCCGATCATGGAGTTCACCACAGCGGACATCTTTTAACACTCACCTTTCGGCGACATCTTGAGTTCGCTAAAATATCTCTCGTTATCAGGAGAGCCCTGGCCGGACTGCGGTCAGGATGGTTGGGTTGCGGACAACGAAGAAATTCAAAGCCCACCCACCACCCACTTGGTAGCCGCTATCGACGATCTAACCGACATGCTAGACTATGACTCCGAAGACATCGACGGTATGGACGACGATGCCGGAGACGACCAAGAACCAACACCGACCGGGCACTGGAAAGCCACCTCATCATATGACATATACATGGTGGATATCCCAACGGATGGGAATGGTGAAGGAACAGAGGAGGATGGCCCCTCCAAGAAACAGCCCAAGCGCCGGCGTCAGCGGCGCCGCTCTAAATCCCGCCACAGCAAGAATGAAGATTCCGGCACCGGAGATAATAATACACCGGATAGTGCCGAGGACAACCCACTCCAGCAAGACCCAGCGCAGGAGGATGGAGACGCCAGCCCTCATGAGAGAGCGGCAGAAGAAGAGGTAGAGGATTATATGCCTCCCTCCGGAGACGAAGCAAGCCTCGACGACGATGAATTCGTCGTGCCTGAGGATCTCGTCGAACAAGAGTGTTTTAAACACAGGCTTATGGCCACGGCGAACAGCCTCAAGAAAAAGCAGCAACATCTTAGAGCTGATCAAGATCTGCTAGCCAACAGATGGACTGAAGTCCTCGCGGCCGAAGAGCATGAGCTCGAACGCCCCTCCAAAAGCTACCCTAAACACAAGCTGCTCCCCCGATTAGAGGAGGAAGCGTATGAACCCGCATCACCAGGAGACAATACGGCTGACTAACCACCCCGTGGTCGCGATAGAGAGGCCTCTAGGCCCTTCACTAGACCCGTACCCCGGCATCGCTCGAAAAGCACAAGGCCACAGGGGAACACTCCGGACTTGCGAGATATATTGGAGGATAAGGCAAGACAATCAAGATCGATCTATGGATCGCGTGGGCGCCCCACGGTACGTGACGACAACCGTCACGCCGGACACAGTAAGTCCGGCCGGGCCGAACAAAACAGACAAAGCTCTTTTGAGCTCCGTCGTGATATCGCCCAGTACAGAGGCGCCGCACACCCACTATGCTTCACAGATGAAGTAATGGATCATCAAATCCCCGAAGGGTTTAAACCCGTGAATATCGAATCTTACGATGGCACAATAGACCCCGCGGTTTGGATCGAAGACTATCTTCTTCACATCCACATGGCCCGCGGTGACGATCTTCACGCCATCAAATATCTCCCCCTCAAGCTTAAAGGACCAGCCCGACATTGGCTTAACAACTTACAAGCAGAGTCAATTGGGAGTTGGGAAGACCTGGAAGCCGCATTCCTCGATAACTTCCAAGGCACATATGTGCGACCACCAGACGCTGATGACCGAAGCCACATAATTCAGCAGCCAGACGAATTGGCCAGATAATTCTGGACATGGTTCTTAACCAAGAAAAACCAAATCGTCGACTGTCCGGATGCGGAGGCCCTCGCGGCCTTCAAGCATAACATCCGCGCCGAGTGGCTTGCCCGACACCTGGGACAGGAAAAACCGAAATCCATGGCAGCCCTCACATCACTCATGACCCGCTTCTGCGCGGGTGAGGATAGCTGGCTAGCACGCAGCAACAACCTTAGCAAAAATTCTGGTAGTCCGGATTTCAAGGACCGAAATGGCAGGTCGCGTCGTAACAAAAACAAGCGCCGCATCAACGGCGACAATAGTGAGGATACGACAGTCAATGCCGGATTCAGAGGCTCTAAACCCGGTCAGTGGAAAAAGCCATTCAAAAGAACTACTCCGGGTCCGTCCAATTTGGACCAAATACTCGACCGCTCGTGCCAGATACACGGCACCCCCGAAAAACCAGCCAAGCACACCAACAGGGACTGTTGGGTATTCAAGCAAGCAGGCAAGTTAATTGCTGAAAACAATGACAAGGGGCTGCATAGCAATGACGAGGAAGAGACCCGACCGCCGAACAACAAAGGACAGAAGGGTTTCCCCCCACAGGTGTGGACGGTGAACATGATATACGCAACGCACATACCCAAAAGGGAGCGGAAGCGTGTACTCAGGGATGTATACGCGATGGAGCCAGTCGTCCCGAAGTTCAATCCATGGTCCTCCTGCCCAATCACTTTTGACTGAAGGGACCACCCTACCAGCACCCACCACGGCGGATTCGCCGCATTCGTCTTAGACCCAATCGTCAATGGATTTCACCTCACCAGAGTCCTGATGGACAGCGGCAGCAGCCTGAACCTGCTTTATCAGGATACAGTGCACAAAATGGGCATAGACCCCTCAAGGATTAAACCTACCAAGACGACCTTTAAAGGCGTCATACTAGGTGTAGAAGCCAATTGTACAGGCTCAGTTACACTGGAAGTGGTCTTCGGATCCCCGGATAACTTCCGAAGCGAGGAGTTAATCTTTGACATAGTCCCGTTCCGCAGTGGCTATCATGCCTTGCTCGGACGTACCGCGTTTGCAAAGTTCAACGCAGTGCCGCACTACGCATACCTCAAGCTCAAGATGCCAGGCCCTCGAGGAGTCATCACGGTTAACGGAAACACTGAACATTCTCTCCGAACGGAGGAACATACAGCGGCTCTCGCGGCAGAAGTACAATGCAGCCTCTTAAGGCAATTCTCGAGTCCAGCCGTTAAGCGGCCGGACATAGCTAAGCGCGCCCGGAGTAACCTACAACAAGACCACCTGGCACGTTCCGAGCACGCGTAGCAGTGCAGCCCCAACCCCAGCCCCTGCAAAATGTCAAAACAGGTCCTTCGCGTACACCATTACGCTCTGAAGATACAATGGGCATGGGGAGAGGGGCACAACCACAATAAGCCCAGACTGTGGCTCAACCACACCAGGGGCTCTCAAGTGTGTCGTTCTTTTTTCTTTTTACCTTTTATTTTTTACCCACAGGACTCCGTTCGTTAGAGGCCCTGTCCGACCGTAGACCTGCCGAACTCACGATGCAACAGCCAGGGAAGGATAAAGGCTACAACGAATATACAACACTTACTGAATAAAACAATGTAACACCTTTTTTCTTATAACTGCATTTCCTTTTTTATACATATGTTCATTTATGACATGTCGCATCCGTACACTTTGGTACGGTTAAAACACACCAGGGGCTTATGTTTCTCGCATCATGGTGTGATAAGTCCGAACACTTTCACAAGTGCGGCACCCCGAACTTATAGCATTATATGCATCGGCTCCGAATCATGTCTTGGGTCAATAGTTGGGTTTGCTCGGCTCCCATGTTTTGGTACCTTATGTTCCCTTGTATCGGCTAAGGTAGCACTGGGAGAACCACTGCAATTGCGCCCCAGTTGAGCTGGGTTAACGCCTCAGTGGAGAAAGCTAAAACTGACCGTCATGATGATGCGAGAGCCGGTCGCTGTTCGAGAGGTTTCTGCGAGTCCTTAAAGACTTATGCCGCTTAGAGCGAGGAGCCGGATCTTCTCCGGCCCAGGCGTGGATAGCGCCCCAAATTCGGCCTTCCGAAGACTAGGGGCTTCACCGAAATTTAAAATTATAGAATTCTACGGCTAAGTGAGAGTGTTCAAGCATTATAAGTCCGGTTGCCTTGTTCGCTGTGTTGAGCGCCTCCCTAGATGGACCCAAAAATGGGAACAAGAGTGCTCAAGTTTATCCCGAACACCCCAGCACTCGTGGCATGGGGGCTGAAGCCGACGACTTGCCATCTCTCAGATTTGATAAACAGCCGCATAGAAGGTAATATTTTAAATTAACAAGCGTTGCTTAGTGCATATGAACTAAGTTTTCAGCGCACAGGATAACAAAATGCGAGTCTACTCAAAAATTACATATTTGGAGCACTCCCCCGCAATAGTGCGGGCGCCCTTCAGCACACTCTTATAATACATCTCGGGCGTGCGATGCTCCTTGCCCTCTGGTGGCGGGTGCGTCACAAGCTTCTGGGCATCCATCTTGCCCCAGTGCACCTTCGCGCGGGCAAGGGCCCGACGGGCACCCTCAATACAGGCGGAGTGGTTGATGACTTCAACCCACGGGCACGCATCCACCAGCCGCCGCACCAGGCCGAAGTAGCTCCCAGGCATGGCCTCCTTAGGCCACAGCCGAACTATGAGGCCCTTCATGGACTGTTCGGCCGCCTTGTGGAGCTGGACCAGCTGCTTTAGCTGGTCGCTAAGGGGCACCGGATGTCCGGCCTCAGCATACTGAGACCAGAAGACCTTCTCCGTCGAGCTCCCCTCCTCGGCCCGGTAGAATGCGGCAGCATCGGACACGCTGCGAGGAAGATCTGCGAACGCTCCTGGAGAGCTCCGAATTCGGGTAAGCAACAGGTAATTAACACTCACATGCTTACTTTGCATGAAAAATGCCTTACCCGCTGCTATTTTCTTCACCGCCTCAATCTCCTGGAGGGCCTTGTAGGCTTCAGCCTTAGCGGCTTTGGCACTCTCAAGAGCCGTTGCAAGCTCATACTCTCGAGTCTTCGAGTAACGCTCTAGGCTCTCATGTTTTTTCACGAGATCCTGGAGCTCTTGTTGTACCTCCGCCACCTACGCCTCCTGTTTCTCTCGCTCGGTGCGCTCTGCGGCCGCATTGCGTTCGGCCGCGGCCACCGCCTCTTTCAGGGTCGCCACCTCGTTATTGGCCCCTGCAATACCCATGTTATCCTTGTCATTCTTTTTGCAACCAAAATCCTTTTCTGTAAGGTACAATTTTAATAACGTGTTACTCACCTTCCTTGTCCTCGAGCTGCTTCTTGGCACGGCCGAGCTTGTTCTTGGACCGCTCGAGGTTTTCCTTCAAAGTATTGACCTCCGCAGTCAGTGCGGCAGAGGTCAGCAGCGCAGCCTGCAATCCCATATTGACATATTTTTTATGACTCCTGCGTATATCTTTTTAGATCCTCAGTCCAGCTTTTCTTTCCGAACACCGAACCGAGCATCAGGGGCTACTGTCTATGCGGTACGATTTTATAGATATCGAAATTCTTACCTCAAAGCCTGTTAGAAGGCTGCTGCAGGCTTCGGTCAGCCCGCTCTTGGCGAGCTGCACCTTCTGAATCACCGCACTCATAACAGTGCGTTGTTCCTCTTCGATGGAGGCGCCGTTGAGCGCCTCCTGCAAGTTATCCGGCGCCTCCGGTTGGACGGAGGCAGCCGGCGTCACGGTCTTGCCCTTCTTGCGAAGGGGTCGACCGCCGGACTCCGGAGCCACTGTGGGTTCCGGGGCCGAGTCTGGTGCAAAGTCCGGGAGGTTGTCCTGTGACACCTCCGGAGCCTCCTCCTCCTGGTGGGTCCCCTCCTAGGATCCCACCTCGGCATCGTCTACGGCACGGGGGGTGGAGGCAGTCGGAAGAGAATCCCTATCCGACGCACCTAAGGACCCTCTCGACGAAGCGGGAAGATCATCCTTGGGCGGACTGCAGGGTTGTATGCGGCATTAGAAAGACATTATGTGGCGAAAAAGACAAACCTTGAAGTTATTGGGAAGTCCGGATACTTACGATCTCACCAGGGGCTTGGCCCTTGGAGGCCAGTCCTCGTGTCGTCACTGGCGTTGGCGGAGCAGTCCAGGGGAAAAGTTTTTCCCTTCTTGGACCCCTCGGCCTCCCTTGTTGGGGAGGCCTTCCTTTTCTTCCCTCCCCCTGCTGGGGGAGAGGCTTTCTTCTTCTCCTCCTCCCCTTGGTTGGAGGAGTCGGCCTCGGATTCATCATCCGATAGCACCTGAAAACGGGAACTCTTCCGAGTCCCTGTGGCCTTCTTCTTGGCCTTCTTCTCTGGCACCACGTGGGGTGCCGGAGCCAGCAGCCCTGTTAGGCAGGCGTTCGCTGGGTCCTCGGGTAATGGGGCCGGACAGATAGTCCGTTCGGCCTTCGCCAGCCAGTCATGTCAAAGGTAAAGGGAGTTTAGATCCCGCATAGAGTCAAACTATGTAAAACAAGTGGCAAAATCACTTACCTCGTCAGCTGGACGCTGTGAGCGGAATCCGCGATCTTCGGTAGCGGATGCGGGAGCCTCGGCACCCTTGAACAGCACCTTCCAGACATCTTCGTACGTAGTGTCGAAGAGCCCTCTCAGAGTCTGGTGCTGCGCCGGATCGAACTCCCACATGTTGAAGCCCCGTCGTTGGCACAGGAGAATCCGGCGGATGAGCATGACCTGGACTACGTTGACAAGTTTGAGCTTCTTGTCCACCAGCTTCTGGATACAGGCTTGGAGTTCGGTCAGCTCCTCTGAATCCCCCCAGATCCGGCCACTCTCTTTCCAGGAGGTGAGCCGTGTAGGGATGCCGGATCTGAATTCGGGGGCCGCTGCCCAATCAGGGTCATGCGGCTCAGTGATGTAGAACCACCCCGATTGCCACCCCTTAATGGTTTCCACGAAAGTGCCCTTCAGCCACGTAACGTGGGACATCCTGCCCACCATGGCGCCTCCGCACTCCGCTTGGCTGCCCTTCACAACCTTCGGCTTGACACTGAATGTCTTGAGCCACAAGCCAAAGTGGGGCTGGATGCAGAGGAAGGCCTCACACACGACGATAAACGCCGAGATGTTGAGGATGAAATTCGGGGCCAGATCATGGAAATCTAGGCCGTAGTAGAACATGAGCCCCCGGACAAAGGGATGAAGTGGGAATCCCAGTCCGCGGAGGAAATGGGGAAGAAATACTACCCTCTCATGGGGCCTGGGGGTGGGGATGAGCTCTCCCTCGTCGGGGAGCCGATGCGCGATGTCGCTGGACAAATATCCGGCGTCGCGCAGCTTCTGGATCTGCCCCTCCGTGACGGAGGAGGCAATCCACTTGCCTCCCGCTCCGGACATAGTTGGAGAAGGTTGAGGTGAGAAGTGCGGACTTGGGCACTGGAGATCGAGTTCGCGGAGATGGATAAGCCATGGAGGAAGAAGGCGCAGGTAAAAGGGTTGGATCTTTATCCCCTTATATGGGCCGACAAAAACATGTGTCCCCACCGGCCTGGTAAAACTCACTTATCTCCCAAGTGTCACAATCAATGGCACGGTTGGGTTACCCACGTTCGTATTGATGGGAATCCCGGAATAAGGGGAACACGATCTCTGCTTCGACAAGACGTGCCAAGGAAACCGCTTCGCTAAACGCGTGGAGGTGGAACAATAAAAACAATTTGGGTAAAGTCTTGGTAGTGGTATGACCTCACGCCACAAAATACGTCAGCAGATTGAACTTGTGTAATGTTATTCTCTCTACGGTGGTACGTGGAATTTATTTTTGTAGAGCCGGACACTATCCTGGTGTTCACAATCTTCTATAAATTATTCGGAGGAAGAACCCGCCTTGCAATGCCGAAGACAACATGCGCGCCGGACTCATCGTCATTGAAGCCTGGTTCAAGGGCTACTGAGGGAGTTCCAAACTAGTGGGTGTCCGGATAGCCAAACTATCATCATCGGCCGGACTCCAAGACTATGAAGATACAAGATTGAAGACTTTGCCCCGTGTCCGGATGGGACTTTCCTTGGCGTGGAAGGCAAGCTTGGCGATACGAATATGTAGATTTCCTACCATTGTAACCGACTCTGTGTAACCCTAGCCCTCTCCGGTGTCTATATAAACCGGATGGCTTTAGTCCATAGGACGAACAACAATCATACCATAGGCTAGCTTCTCGGGTTTAGCCTCCTTGATCTCGTGGTAGATCCACTCTTGCAACACACATCATCAATATTAATCAAGCAGGACATAGGGTTTTACCTCCATCAAGAGGGCCCGAACCTGGGTAAAACATCATGTCCCTTGTCTCCTGTTACCATCTGCCTAGACGCACAGTTCGGGACCCCCTACCCGAGATCCGCCGGTTTTGACACCGACAGCAGGCGTTGTCCTAACATCCCCCACTGGAGATACATTTTGTCGGTGTTCTAGGAACGGGGGTACCTAGACTTGCCTGCCTGCAGCCTGCGGCGTGGCTCAAGGAGTGGCCCAGTATGGCCCATCTTCATCAGCACATGCTCAAGACCCTCGCGAGGGGCCAAGCCTCGCGGGGCGGACGACAGGAGGCTTCCTCAGGCACGGCCTCGTCAGGCTGGCTCGCGAGGAGGCGGAGAGATCAAGGCAGGGTACCTCACGAGGTTCCTGTGATGCAAGCCATGACGACCAAGGCCAGGCGGGCGCCAGGCGGGCGCCGGCCTGTGCAGAGTCCTTGTTTCTCCTTTGGTGCAAAGGGGGCAAGCGCAGGCAAGGGTATCAAGCAAAGGCAACCATTTCGGTGCAACAAGACCAAGACCAGCAGGACAGCAGAGCGGAGGTCATCATGGAGCCCAAGCCAGCGTCATCGTCAGGGTCTTTGGCAGGCGAGGACCAACTTTAGTCAGGATAAGTGTACTAGATGTTCCCCTTCAAAATGGCCAATTGTTGGCGCCCTTCCCGCTTGATATTTGGGAAGAGGCCCGGGGCCTTCGCCTATAAATAGGACTAGCCACCCACATGGTAGGGGATCTGATCGGATCCGCATCTGAGAGAGAGAGAGAGAGGCGACTGAACTCCCCCTAGTAGTTCATCGCACCAGCCAAGAACAGACCCTCGCGAGGTTGTTCTTCCCTTGTACTGTTCCTCATCAGCCCCAGAGGCAATCCACACACCACAAACTGGAGTCGGGTATTACACCACAATGGTGGCCTGAACCAGTATAAATCTCGTGTCCCTTGTGTTATTCTTTGGGTAGTTTAGATCCTGGTGAGGCGGTGAGACATGGGTAGGCTGGGGGTGTGATCTCCGCGTGCACCCCAGTGTTCGAACCTGAAGGGTCTGCCGGAACCCGAAATCTGACACATTCCAATACATACTCCAAATACTATACATAGACTCCAATAATGCAACCGAATACAAATCTTTGTTGCACGGCCTTTGGATGGCAGTCTCCATGGGCATTCAATGCCTAGAAGTGCGTGGGGATTCGAACCTCGCAATATCTCAAATAAATGGATAGTTTGACGCCAAGGACCCAAAAATGGCGACTTACCGCAATGCCGTCCTCAAAATGTCAGCTCGGTTCGAGGGGCTCGAATTCCACCATGTGGTCCGGGAGAATAATCAAGCGGCGAATATCCTCGCCCGCATCGGCGCCAAGCGCGACCCCGTCCCACCTAATATCTTCTTGGAAAGGATGTTCAAGCCATCCGTGGTGTGGGAAGGGGAGACCGGCAATACCAGTCAGGATCCAAACACAACCCTAGATCCCGAACACTCTGACATAATCGGAGGCTCCGCCACCGAAATAACACCTTCGGCCCACGTCATCATGGCTGTCATCGCCCCGTGGACTGAACCCTTCTTAGCCTACTTAAATAGGCAAGAACTCCCCGAGGACCAAAATGAGGCACGTTGCATTGTGCGGCGCTCTAAAGCCTACAAGGTCCATGAGGGAGAGCTTTATAAGAAAAGCGCGACTGGAGTGCTCCGAAGGTGCATCTCCAAAGAGGAAGGGCGGCAGCTCTTGGCCGAAATTCATGCCGGACTCGGCGGCCACCATGCTGCGGCTCAGGCACTCGTAAGCAAGGCCTTACGTACAGGTTTCTACTGGCCGACAGCCCAGGCAGACGCACATGACCTTGTCCAACATTGCGTCGGTTGCCAGCTTTTTGCAAATCAAAGCCATATGCCACCTACCACTCTCCAAACAATCCCCATAACTTGGCCCTTTGTGGTCTGGGGGCTCGATATGGTTGGACCCCTTAAAGGAGGAAGCCATAAGAAGAAATACTTGTTGGTCATGGTGGATAAATTCACCAAATGGAAAGAAGACAAACCAGTTGAAACGGCCGAGTCCGGACCAGTGATAGACTTCATATCCGGGGTCGTACACCGTTATGGTGTCCCCCACAACATCATCACCGATAATGGCTCAAACTTCATAGCCGACGAGGTGAAAACTTGTGTGGAAAAATGGGCATTAAGCTCTATTATTCCTCTGTCTATCACCCCCAAACAAACAATCAAGTCGAATGAGCAAATGGTCTTATTATGAGCGGCATTAAACCCAGACTAGTGCGATCCTTGAAGGAATCAGATACGCACTAGGTCGAAGAACTCAACTCCGTACTATGGGGGCTGTGGACCACGCCAAATCGCACCACCGGATACACACCATTTATTATGGTGTACAGCACAGAGGCAGTGCTACCCTGTGATATCATTCATGACTCACCTCGAGTGCGCATGTACGAAGAGAGAGAAGCTGAGATGGACCGGCAGGACAGTTTAGATGCCCTGGAGGAGGAGCGACGTTGCAAAGGCCCGTTTCGCATTCTATCAGCAGCAGGCTAAAACTTATCAAAGCAGGGAAGTATGGGCCAAAACTTATAACGTTGGCGAACTCGTTCCACGCCTACTGAGGGAGTCCTGGACTAGGGGGTGTCCGGATGGCCGGACTATGACCTTTGGCCGGACTCCCGGACTATGAAGATACAAGATTGAAGACTCCGTCCCGTGTCCGGATGGAACTTTCCTTGGCGTGGAAGGCAAGCTTGGCGATACGATATGAAGATCTCCTCCTATTGTAACCGACTCTGTGTAACCCTAGCCCTCTCCGGTGTCTATATAAACCGGAGAGTTTTAGTCCGTAGAACGAACAACAATCATACCGTAGGCTAGCTTCTAAGGTTTAGACTCTCTGATCTCGTGGTAGATCCACTCTTGTACTACCCATATCATCAATATTAATCAAGCAGGAGTAGGGTTTTACCTCCATCAAGAGGGCCCGAACTTGGGTAAAAATATCGTGTCCCTTGTCTCCTGTTACCATCTGCCTAGACGCACAGTTCGGGACCCCCTACCCGAGATCCACCGGTTTTGACACTGACATTGGTGCTTTCATTGAGAGTTCCTCTGTGTCGTCGCCCTTAGGCCCGATGGCTTCTTCAATCATCAACCACGACGCGGTCCAGGGTGAGACCTTTCTCCCCGGACAGATCTTCGTATTCGGCGGCTTCGCACTGCGGGCCAACTCGCTTGGCCGTCTGGAGTAGATCAAAAGCTACACCCCTGGCCATCAGGTCAGGTTCGGAAGTTTAAACTACACGGCCGACATCCGCGGGGACTTGATCTTTGACGGATTCGAGCCACGGCCGAGCACGCCGCACTGTCATGATGGGCATGATCTAGCTCTGCCGCCGGACAATGCCCAAAGCGTCGCTCAGGTGCCCGATCCGACCATTAGCTCGAGGCCTACTGCGCTAGTCGGGGATAGACGGTTGGACACCACCCCGAGAGCAGCAATCTCTACGGTGATAGAGCCGAATACCAGCCTAGTCCTTTGTAGGGCCCGTGACTCCAAGGTGCCGGACTCTGTTCCGGACTCCGTATATCCCGCACCTCTTCTGATCGAGCCCGGTTGGGCTCCGATCATGGAGTTCACCGCCACGGACGTCTTTCAGCACTCGCCCTTTGGCGATGTCCTGAATTCACTAAGGTCTCTCTCTTTGTCAGGAGAGCTCTGGCCGAACTACAGTCAGCATGGTTGGGATACGAACGACGAAGAAATTCGAGGCCCACCCACCACCCACTTCGTAGCCACTGTCGACGATTTAACCGACATGCTCGACTTTGACTCCGAAGACATCGACGGTATGGACGCCGATGAAGGAGACGACCATGAACCAGCACCTATAGGGAACTAGAAAGCCACCTCGTCATATGACATATACATGGTGGACACCCCCAAAGCAGGGGATGACGAGGAAAAAACGGAGGATGACCCCTCCAAGAAGCAACCCAAGCACCGACGTCAGCGGCGCCGCTCTAAGTCCCGCCATAGCAAAAACGACGATTCTGGCACCGGAGATAACAACACGCCGGACAGTGCCGAAGATAACCCCCTCCAGCAGGATTCAAAGCAGGAGGACGAAGGAGCCAGCCCTCATGAGAGAGCGGCCGACAGAGAGGTTGAGAACGACAACTATATGCCTCCCTCCGAAGACGAGGCAAGCCTCAACGATGACGAATTCGTCGTGCTAGAGGATCCCGTCGAACAAGAGCATTTCAAACGCAGGCTTATGGCCACAACAAGCAGCCTCAAGAAAAAACAGCAGCAACTTAGAGCTGACCAAGACTTGCTAGCCGACAGATGGACCGAAGTCCTGGCGGCCGAAGAGTATAAACTCGAGCGCCCCTCAAAGAGCTACCCAAAGACCAGGCTGCTACCCCAACTTGAGGAGGAATCAACTAAACCTACATCACCAGCGTACGATGCGCCCGATCGGCCACCCCGTGGCTGTGACAGAGAGGCCTTCAGGCCCTCGATCCAAGCCGCACCCCGGCACCGCTCAAAACATACCAGAGTACGGGGAGACGCAACAGACCTGCAAGACATATTGGAGAACAAGGCAAGGCAAGCAAGATCGATCTACGGATCGCATGGGCGCCCCACTTCACGTGACGCCAGTCGTCATGCCGGACATGATAAGTACGGCCAGGCCGAATACAACAGACCAAGCTCATCTGAGCTGCGTCGTGATATAGCCCAATACAGGGGCGCCGCACACCCACTATGCTTCACAGACGAAGTATGGATCGAGGATTATCTCCTTCATATCCACATGGCCCGTGGTGATGATCTACATGCCATCAAATACCTCCCGCTCAAGCTTAAAGGACCAGCTCGACATTGGCTTAACAGCCTGCCAGCAGAGTCAATTAGTTGCTGGGAGGACCTGGAATCCGCATTCCTTGACAACTTCCAGGGCACTTATGTGCGACCACCAGACGCCGATGACCTAAGCCACATAATCCAGCAGCCAGAGGAATCGGCCAGGCAATTCTGGACATGGTTCCTAACTAAGAAAAATCAAATAGTCGACTGTCCGGACGCCGAGGCCCTTGCTGCCTTCAGGCACAACATCCGAGACGAATGGCTTGCCCGACACCTAGGACAGGAAAAGCCGAAATGTATGGCAGCCCTCATGACACTCATGACCCGCTTTTGTGCGGGAGAAGACAGCTGGCTAGCTCGCAGCAATAACATAACCAAGAGCCGTGGCAATTCGGATACCAAGGACAACAATGGCAGGTCACGTCGCAACAGGCACAAGCGCCGCATTAACGGTGACAATACTGAGGATACGGCAGTCAACGCCGGATTCAGAGGCTCTAAACCCGGTCAGCGGAAGAAGCCATTCAAAAGAAACCCTCCAGGCCCATCCAACTTAGACCGGATACTCGACCGCTCGTGCCAGATACACGGCACCCCCGAACAACCAGCCAACCACACCAACAGGGAATGTTGGGTGTTCAAGCAGGCAGGCAAGTTAAGTGCCGAAACCAGAGACAAGGGGCTGCATAGCAATGACGAGGAGGAGCCCCGGCCGCCGAACAACAGAGGACAGAAGGGATTCCCCCCGCAAGTGCGGACGGTGAACATGATATACGCAACCCACATCCCCAAAAGGGAGCGGAAGTGTGCTCTCAAGGACGTCTATGCGTTGGAGCCAGTCGCCCCAAAGTTCAACCCATGGTCCTCCTGCCCAATCACTTTTGATCGAAGGGACCACCCCACTAGCATTCGTCACGGCGGATTTGCCGCATTGGTCCTAGACCCAATTATCGACGGATTTCACCTCACCAGAGTCCTAATGGACGGCGGCAGCAGCCTGAACCTGCTTTATCAGGATACAATGCGAAAAATGGGTATCGATCCCTCAAGGATTAAACCCACAAAGACAACCTTTAAAGGCGTCATACCAGGTGTAGAAGTCAGCTGTACAGGCTCGATTACACTCGAAGTGGTCTTCGGATCCCCGAACAATTTCCAAAGCGAAGAGTTAATCTTCGACATAGTCCCATTCCATAGTGGTTATCACACCCTGCTCGGATGAACCGCATTTGCAAAATTCAATGCAGTGCCGCACTACGCATATCTCAAGCTCAAGATGCCAAGACCTCGCGGAGTCATCATGGTAAATGGAAACACCGAACGCTCTCTCCGAACGGAGGAGCACACGGCGGCCCTGGCGGCGGAAGTACAGAGTAGCCTCTCAAGGCAATCCTCCAACCCAGGTGTCCAACGTCCGGACAATGTCAAGCGAGCCCGAAGTAACCTACAAAAAATCCGGCTGGCACGTTGCGAGCAAGCATAGAAGTGCGGCCCCAACCCCAACCCTCGCCAGATGGTGATATCGGTACCATGCGTACATAATTACGCCTTAGAGATACCATGGGCATAAGGGGAGGGGCACAACTACGACACGCCCAGAATGCGGCTCAACCGCACTAAGGGGCTCCCTATTCCGTCGTTTCCTTTTTATACACTTTCAGGACCCAACTATTCGGAAGGCCTGTCCGGCAACACACTCGCCGAACATACGATGCAACAGCCTGGGAGAAAACAAGCCGTGTCAAATGTCCAGGTGGTCTCTATAACGAGCTTAATACCTGTTTTACTTAAAATCCCGCAGCTTGCCCCTAGAGGGGAACATGTCAAATAATCCCATCTCTTGCTTATCGCACTACTTGTATCGTTCTGCTTTCGCAGCAGCCCTTTTTAATAAACAATACATAGCTCTTATCTATTATTGTACTCATCTATTTTTTATATATACAAATATGTTCAGTCATGACATTCTGCAACCGTACACTTTGGTACGGCCAATACACCAGGGGCTTAAGCACCCCATAACATGGTGTGAGAAGACCGAACACTCTCATGAGTGCGGCACCCCAAACTTATATCACTATATGCATCGGCTCCGAATCATGTCTTTGGTCAATAGTTGGGTTTGCCCGGCTCCCATGTTTTGGTACCTTACGTTCCGCAATGTTGGCTAAGGTAGCGCTGGGAGAACTACTGCGATTGTGCCCCAGTTGAGCTGGGTTAACACCTTAGTAGAGAAAGCTAAAACTGACTGTCATGATAGTGCGAGAGACCGGTCGCTGTTCGCGAGGTTTTTGGATCCCTAAAGACTTATGCCGCTTAGAGCGAGGAACCAAACTTATCCGGCCTAGGCGTGGATAGCGCCCCGAACTCGGTCTTCCGAATACTAGGGGCTTCGCCGAAATTTGAAATTATAGAATTCTATGGCTAAGTGAGAGTGATAAAGCATTATAAGTCTGACGACCTGGTTCGTTGTGCTGAGCGCCTCCCTAGAGGGAACCAAGAATGGGAACAAGAGCGCTCAGGTTTATCCTGAACACCCCAGCACTCGTGGCATGGGGGTCGAAGCCGACGACTTGCATCTCTCAGATTTGATAAACGGCCGCACAAAAGGTAATATTTTAAATTAACAAGCGTTGCTTAATGCACATGAACAGAGTTTTCAACGTATAGGATAACAAATGCGAGTCTACTAAAAAATTACATCTTTGGAGCATTCGTCCGCTATACGACGAGCACCTTTCAGGACGCCCTTATAATACATCTTGGGCGTGCGATACTCCTTGTCCGGCGGTGGCACGTCCGTCAAAAGCTTCTCAGCGTCCAGCTTGCTCCAGTGCACCTTAGCACGGGCAAGGGCCCGACGGGCACCTTCGATACAGACGGAGCGCTTGACGACCTCAATCCACGGACACGCGTCCACCAGCCGCCGCACCAGCCCGAAGTAGCTCCCAGGCATGGCTTCTCCAGGCCACAGCCGAGCTATGAGGCCCTTCATGGCCTGTTCGGCCACCTTGTGGAGCTCGACCAGCTGCTTCAGCTGGTCGCTCAGGGGCACCAGATGTTCGGCCTCAGCATACTGAGACTAGAACACTTTTTCCGTCGAGCTCCCCTCTTTGGCTCGGTAGTATGCGGCAGCATCAGACACACTACGGGGCAGATCGGCGAACGCTCCTGGAGAGCTCCGGATTCAGGTAAGTAGCAGATAATTAACTTTTATATTCTTGATTTGCATAAAGAATGCCTTACCCGCCGCTATCTTCTTCATTGCCTCGATCTCCTGGAGGGCCTTATGGGCTTCGGCCTTAGCGGTCTTGGCACTCTCAAGATCCAAGGCGAGCTCGGACTCTCGAGTCTTCGAGTCACGCTCCAAACCCTCATGTTTTTCCACGAGAGCCTGGAGCTCTTGCCGCACCTCCGCCACCCGCGCCTCCTGCTTCTCTCGCTCGGTGCGCTCCAAGGCCGCACTGTTTTCGGCCTTAGAGACCACCTCCTTCAGGGTCGCCACCTCGGCTGTGGCCCCTACAACATTTACGTTGGTCCTGTCATTTTTTGCAACCAAGTATTTCTATATACATTTACATGCGGTATTACATACCCTTCTTATCCTCAAGCTGCTTCTTGGCACGGCCGAGCTCGTTCTCGGACCACTCGAGGTTCTCCTTCAAGGCATTGAGCTCCGCAGTCAGTGCGGCAGAGGTCAGCAGCGCAGCCTGCATTCCCATATTGACACATTTTTATTAGACTCATGCATATATCTTTTTAGATCCTCAACTCGGCTTTTCTTTCCGAACGCCGAGCTGAGCTTCAGGGGCTACTGTCTATGCGGTAACATTTTTATGTGTCTTGAACACGTACCTCAAAGCCTGTTAACAGACTTGCACAGGCTTCTGTCAGCCCGCTCTTGGCAGACTGAACCTTCTGAATCACCGCACTCATAACAGTGCGGTGTTCCTCGTCGATGGAGGTGCCGTTAAGCACCTCCAGCAAATTGTCCGGCGCCTCCGGATGGACGGGGGTCGCCGGTGTCGTAGGTTTGCCCTTCTTATGAAGGCGCCGCCTGTCGGACTCTGGAACCGTTGATGGTTCCGGAGCAGTGTCCGGCCCGGGGCCGGACTTAGATCCCTCCGGGGCATTACCCCCTTCGGGCCTGGAGTCCGGGAGATCACCTTGCGGCGCCTCCAGGACCACCTCCTCCTGGTTTAGTCCCTTTAGGGACTCCACCTCGGCATCGTACGCAGGGAGCGGGGAGGAGGCCGTCGGAAGTGAAGCACTATTCACATCCGACGAATTTAGTGAGCCGCTCGACGAATCGCCGAGCTGAGCTCCAGGCGGACTGCATAATTAAATTCGGCGTCAGAAGCTATCGAATAATAGAGGAGTGCAATAAGTCATTCGGGTAGCCGGACACTTACGATTTTGCCAGGGGCTTGAACCTGGATGGCCATTCCTCCCCGCCGTCTTCGGCATCGGAGGCGTAGTCCGGCAGAAGGGTCTTCCCCTTCTTGGACCCTCCGGCTTCCCCAGTTGGGGCGACCTTTCTTTTCTTTCCTCCCCCCGTTGGAGGGGGAGAGGCTTCTTCTTCTTTTTCCTCCTCCTCGTCTTCGGAGGCGGAGGGTGCGTCGGGGTTGTCGGAACTCTTTCGGGTCCCCGTGGCCTTATTCTTGGCCTTCTTCTCTGGCACCACGTGGGGTGCCGGAACCAGCAGCCCTGTCAGTTGGGCGTCTGCTGGGTCTTCTGGTAGGGGAGCCGGACAGATAACCTGCCCGGACTTCTTCAGCCAGTCCTGTCAAAGGTAGGGGACTTTAGATCCCGCATAGAGTCAAACTATGAAAGAGAAAAGTCCCGTAAAGTGTAGAATAGCTTACCTTGTTGGCCTGGCGCCGCGAGCTGAATCCGCGGTCCTCGGTAGCATGCGCGGGGGCCTCGGCACCCTTGAACAGCACCTTCCAGGCATCTTTGTACGTGGTGTCGAAGAGCCCGCTCAAGGTTGGGTGTTGTGCTGGATTGAACTCCCACAATTTGAAGGCCCGTTGTTGGCATGGGAGGACCCGGCGGATAAGCATGACCTGGACTACGTTGACGAGCTTGAGGTTCTTGCTCACCAGCTTTTTGACGCAGGTTTGGAGTCCGGTCAGCTCTTCCGAATCTCCCCATGTTAGGCCCGTCTCTTTCCAGGAGGTGAGCCATGTGGGAAAGCCAGATAGGAATTCGGGGGCCGCTTCCCTTTTGGGGTCGCGTGGATCGGTGATGTAGAACCACCCCGATTGCCATCCTTTTATTGTCTCCACGAAGGAGCCCTCGAGCCATAGGACGTTGGCCATCCGGCCCACCATGGCACCTCCGCACTCCGCTTGGCGGCCGCTCACCACTTTCGGCTTGACATTAAAAGTCTTCAGCCATAAGCCAAAGTGGGGCTGGATGCAGAGGAAGGCCTCGCACACGACAATGAACACCGAGATGTTGAGGATAAAGTTCGGGACTAGATCGTGGAAGTCCAGGCCATAGTAGAACATGAGCCCCCGGACGAACAGGTGAAGAGGAAAACCCAGTCCACGGAGGAAATGGGGAAGAAAAACAACCCTCTCATGGGGCCTGGGGGTGGGGATGAGTTGCCCCACATCTGGAAGCCGGTGCGCGATGTCGTTAGACAGGTATCCGGCCTTCGTCAGCTTTTTGATTTGCCCCTCCGTGACGGAGGAGGCCATCCATCTACCTCCCGCTCCGGACATGATCGAAGAAGGTTGAGGTGGGAAGTGCGGGCTTGGGCGTTGGAACTCGAGCGCACAGGGACGAATAAGCAAAGGAGGAAGAAGGCATGAATGGAAAGGGCGGATTCTTATCCCCTTATATGGGCGGCCAAAACTACGAGCCCCCACCGGCCTAATAAAACTCGCTTATCTCCCAAGCGCCACGGTTAATGGCGTGGTTGGGTTACCCACGCCCGTATTGATGAGAATCCCGGAATAATGGGACACGATCTTTGCTTTGACAAGACGTGCCAAGGAAACCGCCTCGCTAAATGCACTGAGGTGGAACAGTCAAATGAATAAAAGCCTGGCCGTGGCGTGATGTCACGCTGCGGAACACGTCAGCAGATTAGATTGGCGCAAATGTTATTCTCTCTATGGTGGCATGTGGAACTTATTTTGTAGAGCCGGACACTATCCTGGTGTTCAACATCTTCTATGAAGTATTCGGAGGAGGAACCCGCCTTGCAGTGCCGAAGACAACTTGTGCCCCGGACTCGTCGTCATTGAAGCCTGGTTCAGGGGCTACTGAGGGAGTCCTGGATTAGGGGGTGTCCGGATGGCCGGACTATGACCTTTGGCCGGACTCCCGGACTATGAAGATACAAGATTGAAGACTCTGTCCCGTGTCTGGATGGGACTTTCCTTGGCGTGGAAGGCAAGATTGGCGATACGAGAAGATCTCCTCCCATTGTAACCGACTCTGTGTAACCCTAGCCCTCTCCGATGTCTATATAAACCGGAGAGTTTTAGTCCGTAGAACGAACAACAATCATACCGTAGGCTAGCTTCTAGGGTTTAGCCTCTCTGATCTCGTGGTAGATCCACTCTTGTACTACCCATATCATCAATATTAATCAAGCAGGAGTAGGGTTTTACCTCCATCGAGAGGGCCCGAACCTGGGTAAAAACATCATGTCCCTTGTCTCCTGTTACCATCCGCCTAGACGCACAATTCGGGACCCCCTACCCAAGATCCGCCGGTTTTGACACCGACACCTACCAGAGAAGAAAAAGGACAAGCTCAAGCCCAAGTGGGAGGGTCCCTTCATCATTGATAAAGTTCTCACCGGAGGAGCGTACCATCTGTGTGACGCATCAGATAATCGCCTCGAGCCAAACCCATGGAACACGGCCAGACTCCAAAGATTCTATGCTAGTGCCGAACTCTTTGTTCGTCTCCTTACCTCCGCCTTCCTTTTTAAGTTATATTCTCTCTCTCTTTCTTTTTTTATATAGCCTTTAAAGCTTCAAGTATGCTTCGACTGCACACTCCTCCCTCGCTATGCGCACTCAATATACCTGGGGGCTTCTTATACATAAGCTTAATATAATTATCTTCCGGGCTTTATACCCACCACATATGCGTCATTCCTCCATATGTACCTTTTTTCACCATTATATGCATCGATATGACTTAAGTTTTGGCCAAGCTGGGTTGCCTGGCTCTTGTGTTTATGCCCTATGTTCCCGTTAATTCGGCTAGGGCATAAGGGGAGCACCTCTGCGATTGTTACTGCCGGGTCAGTCGGATGTGTACCTCAGACTGGGTGAAGTCGAAACCTAGCGTTCTTAAGGGAATATTCGATCGGTGAACAAAAGATGTTTCTCACTTATTGCAATACATGCCCCCAGATGCTTATATCCTGTGTTGTTTTTCATAGTTCGGACATGCACGTTAATGCATGCGTACCCAGGGAAATGAACCCTTAATGGAACTATTCTCCCTGGAAGATGTTTCTTACTATCCATGTAATATAACATAGCTAGTTGGGTACTTGTCTGTTCAAGCACTTATGACCCCTACGCCTGGTTTCCACGCGTGCCCCGATTTTTACATAACTGAGCGGCTATTCGGATACACTCTGGACTATCAAGTCCAGAGGTTGAAGCGAAAAGGTCTGCCAAGACAAATGATTTACAATCCGGCTAGGGACAAAATATGTCCTTTGAAGTACAAAGTCAGTTAGACTGACTAAGTTCTTCTTCTATACAATCCAACAGGCTGTCTAGCCTACAATCCTGTTGGGAATACTTCACGGCTGATGCTACCTGGTCATATACCAGACTAACGGGGATCTCCTTCCCATCTAACCCTACAGGTCCGACCTCGGCCATGTGGTTCGGGTCAGCTTTGGTGTATTGTGTCTTCACCATGGCCTAGGCCTCCCTTGCACCTTGTCGGCAGGCCGATATCTTCCTTAATCGGAAGCGCCGCCGCGCTCCCTTGAGCATCTCCACGAGCTCTCCCATGCCTTCGGGCAGTGATGCAGACGGGCACAAGGCCTGGGCAATACCCGCAATCACCTACCGAATTTGTCCGTGCAGTTGTGAGAGCTCTTGCAGAAGATCGCCTGCAGATCCGGGCATCTCCTCTTTGGGATGACCTGTCAGCATACCTACAGACATAATTCTGTTAGCCCACTTCTTCGCCGAACTTTATAAAGGTTCGTTTGAGCACTTACTAAATATGCCGCGTCGAAGCCTCTTATTCTCTTCCACGGAGTCAGCAAGCTGGCCCCGAACATCTTTTAATTCAACGTCCAGCCGGGTCTTCGCGTCCTGGAGATCATTTTTCTCCCGTATAACCTTTGTAAGCACGCGCTCGCCAGCCTTTAGCAGTCGTTCAGCATATTGCTCATCCCTCGGTACGGTCTCCGGATTACCATCGGGATTGTCTGTAGAATCTATTGTTAGATTTGATTTAATGCCGAATACTAACTGTTACACGTCATTACATTCGTTCCAATCAAGACAAGTATTACCAGATGGGGCCTTCTTGGACTCCTCCATTCCAGCAACTGCGGCCCGCAGCTGGGCTTTGCACTCCTCCAGCTCTTTAGACAGCTGGGTATTCTTCTCTGTAAGAACCTATGCATACAATGATCCTTAAATCAGTTGTGCCAACTGTTTCAAGTCTCAGGGGCTACTGATATACATACCTATCAGATTTTCTTACTCGTATATCCTTTCCATACTGGTCCATGGCTCTGGCGAGGCAATCTTGAGCAGCTCGGATGTACGCGTCGCCTGAGTTGAAGGAATTGAACGCCTCTCCAGAGAAGTTAGGGTTGCATAGTGTGGCCCGTCGGCACCTATGATTCATGGCGCTCTCCACTTTGAAGTTTGTAGCGGATAATCTACCCGCATCCTCTATAGGAGGATCGTCCGGCATTGTCCCCGCGTTGACCTCCGCCCTTGAGTCCGGCCTTGGAGTCCGGCTGGTGGAGGCGTGGCCGGAAGGCTCTCCGGATATAGTCCGGCAAGCGCTTTTTCTGCCAGGAAACCTTGGACATTGTTTTATTTTAAAGACGATAATTACGTAGCAGGTTTTGAATCCTACCTCTGCAACGGCGTCTCGGTCCTGACCGCCTTCCTTTTAAGCCTACCTGGCTTCGGTGCCCCTTGTTTACGAGTCACCGCAGGTTCGGCGCGGCGTCCCGATGGCCTTCCCTATAAAATGCAATACATGTGCGGTGGGTAAGGCGCAAAGAGGGGATCATTCTTGGAAGTTGGGACTCCGGCTTTACTCACATGTGATACATGGAGTAGGCCAGGATAATCAGCTATGATGGCCACCAAGGCACCGTCATGGCTTAACTGATAAAATGTCCTGTCGACAAGCTCCACAAATATGTCCGGATCTTCTTCGAGTCCGCAGTCGAGGGCCCGGTCGGGGTCCTCTAGCTGTGGAGACGGGCTGTGAACCTCCCTCATAGCTTTTCACAGTTCCTGCTATGAATTGGCAAGGTAATATTTGTGCTAAAGAATGCAGGAAAGACTGGAATAAAAGATAGCAGCTCACCCAGCTGGGGGGCTGTACATGGAGAATCCATCCCGTGGCTTAATACGGATGAACTCCTCTTCTTCTCCTTTGTACAAATCAGACAGTATTTTTGACAGAGCGGCGGCGGAGTCCGGACCTTTACAACCGCAGCGGGTGGCATCGTCTTCTCCATTGAAGTGCCACATGGGTTTTCCCCGATATTGAAGTGGCTACACTTCCTGCATTATACATATTGACATAACCTCAATTATTGCCAGTCTTGATTTGGCCAGCATCTTTGTCCTGTCCATCAGGAAAAGGACCTCTCTGTTATCCTCCTCTTGGGGGCTCCAGCTGTGGCATTTCTTCAACAGGGCATTTACAAACTCAGGAAGGCCCATCCAAATAGGGTCCGGAAGGGGGACGTCCTCCATGTAGAACCACTCCGAAGGCCAGTCTTCAGATGTCTTCTTCGGAGTACCGAACAGGTATCCGGTCCCCGCGATGTACCATATGTCGGCTCCGCCCACTTGATATGTCGACCCCTCCTGAGTACGGGGTACGAGGCAAAATAGCCTCTTCCATAGCTCGAAATGAGCTTCGCAGCCCAGAAATAGCTCGCTGAAGGCAACGTAGCCTGCGATGTGTAAAATGGAGGCGAGGGTGAAGTTATGCAGCTGGAGGCCATAGAACTCCAGGATCCCGCGGAGGAACGGATGGATTGGAAATCCAAGTCCACTCAGCAAGTAAGGGACAAGGCATACCCGCTCCCCCTTGGACGGGTTGGGCAAACTCTCCGCTTGCTCCCCGCCATTATAAGTGGCTAGTCCCTCTCGGACGGGGACCATGTATGCGGGCGGGAGAAACCCCTGGGTCTGCAACTCTTCCAATCGGTTATGGGGAACGGAACACTTCTCGCAATCGTCTGGCTTAGTGCTACGGGAGCGAGAGGAGGAACCGCGACGGCCGACCATGATGGGCTGGATTTTTCCGGGCGCGCTCTGATGGATACTCGCTGGGAGGAGATGGTGTGTTTTGGATCTGAGGATCCCCGTCACTTTAAATAGATGATTTACTTACATGGTCAGGGTGGCAAATGTAAAAATGCCCCGACTTCTCGCATTCGCTCGACAAGTGGAGATAGCCATTATAAAGCACAGAAGTCAACGAGTGCAACATTAATGGGAAGCCGGACACTGCTCGTTACAACAGGTACTCTGGAGCATTTGGAGAAGAACCCACCTTGCAATGTCGAAGACAATCTGCGCGCCGGACTCATCATCATTGAAGCCTGGTTCAAGGGCTACTGAGGGAGTCCTGGATTAGGGGGTCCTCAGATAGCTGGACTATATACTTTGGCCGGATTGTTAGACTATGAAGATACAAGGTTGAAGACTTCGTCCCGTGTCCAGGTGGGACTCTCCTTTGTGTGGAAGGCAAGCTTGGGAATTCGAATATGTAGATCTCCTTCTCTGTAAACCGACTCTCTGTAACCCTAGCCCCCTCCGGTGTCTATATAAACTGGAGGGTTTAGTCCGTAGGACAAGAACAATCATAATCATAGGCCAGCTTCTAGGTTTTAGCCTCTACGATCTCGTGGTAGATCAGCTCTTTTAATACTCATATCATCAAGATCAATCAAGCAGGAAGTTGGGTATTACCTCCATCGAGGGGGCCAAAACCTGGGTAAACATCGTGTCCCGCGCCTCCTGTTACCATTAGCCTTAGACACACAGTTCGGGACCCCCTACCCGAGATCCGTCCGTTTTGAAACCGGCATGGGGACATAGAGATTTGCAAGATACATAAGGATCTGAATGTTGCAGACCCGTTGACTAAGCCTCTTCCATGAGCAAAACATGATCAACACGAAAACTCGATGGGTGTTAGAATCATTACTTTGTAATCTAGATTTTTGACTCTAGTGCAAGTGGGAGACTGAAGGAAATATGCCATAGAGGCAATAATAAAGTTATTATTTATTTCCTTATTTCATGATAAATGTTTATTATTCAATTTAGAATTGTATCAACTGGAAACTTAGTACATGTGTGAATACATAGACAAAACATAGTGTCCCTAGTATGCCTCTACTTGACTAGCTCGTTAATCAAAGATGGTTATGTTTCCTAACCATAGACATGTGTTGTTATTTGATGAATGGTATCACATCATTAGGAGAATGATGTGATGGACATGACCCATCTGTTAGCTTAGCATTATGATTGTTACAGTTTCATTTCTACTGCTTTCTTCATGACTTATACACGTTCCTCAGACTATGAGATTATGCAACTCCCGAATAACAGAGGAACACTTTGTGTGCTACCAAACGTCACAACATAAATGGGTGATTATAAAGGTTCTCTACAGGTGTCTCCGAAGGTGTTTGTTTAGTTGGCATAGATCGAGATTAGGATTTGTCACTCCGTGTTTCGGAGAGGTATCTCTGGGCCCTCTCGGTAATGCTCATCACTATAAGCCTTGCAAGCAATGTGACTAATGAGTTAGTTGTGGGATGAAGTATTATGGAACGAGTAAAGAGACTTGCCAGTAACGAGATTGAACTAGGTATGATGATACCGACAATCGAATCTCGGGCAAGTAACTTACCGATGACTAAGGGAACAATGTATGTTGTTATGCGGTTTGACTGATAAAGATCTTCATAGAATATGTAGGAGCCAAAATGAGCATCCATGTTCCGCTATTGGTTATTGACCGGAGATGTGTCTCGGTCATGTCTACATAGTTCTCGAACCCGTAGGATCCGCACGCTTAACGTTCGATGATGATATGCATTATGAGTTATGTGTTTTTGATGAACAAAGTTTGTATGGAGTCCCGGATGAGATCGCAGACATGACGAGGAGTCTCAAAATGGTCGAGAGGTAAAGACATGGCCTTGGAACACAGGCGACCGAAAGGTCAAACATGAGTCATATAGTTGATATGTTCAACATGGATATGTTCACCATTCATGACTACCGCATCTTACATGATGATCAGACATGGGTTAGTTGGCTTGGATCATGTATCACTTAGGCAGTTTGAGGGATGTTGATTTAAGTGGGAGTTCATTAGTAATTTGATTAACTAAATTAATTATCATGAACATAATCTAAATTGTCTTTGCAAATTATGCTATAGATCACTAGCTCGTGTTGTAGCTCCCTGTTTTTAATACGTTCCTAGAGAAAGACCGAGTTGACATATATTGTAAGCAATTATGCAGACTAGGTCCGTAGTCTGAGGATTGTCTTCATTGTTGCAAAGAAGGCTTATGTCCTTGATGCACTGGTCGATGCGCCAACCCCTCTATTGTCGTCTGTGGATGTTGTGAAAGTCTGGTAGGAATGTTCTGATGACTACTCGATAGTTCAGTGCGCCTTGCTTTACGGCTTATAACTGGGGCTCCAAAGACGTTTTGAGCACCACAAAGCATATGAGATGTTCCAGGAGCTGAAATTGGTATTTCAAGCTCATGCTCGGGTTGAGAGGTATGACACCTCCAACAAGTTCTTTAGCTGCAAGATGGAGGAGAACAACTCAGTTAGCGAGCCTGTGCTTAGAGTGTCTGGGTGCTACAATCGCTTGAATCAAGTGGGAGTTAATCTTCCAGATAAGACAACGGTTGACGAAGTTTTCCAGTCATTGCCACCAAACCATAAGTGTTTCGTGATGAACTATAATATGCAAGGGATGGAGAAAAGGATCCCTGAGCTCTTCAAGATGCTTAGGGCCGTGGAGGTAGAAATCAAGAAAGATCATCAAGTGTTGATGGTCAATAAGACCACCGGTTTCAAGAAGGGCAAGGGAAAGAAAGGGAACTTCAAGAAAAATGGCAAGGCAGTTTCTTCTCCCATGAAGAAACCCAAGGCTGGACCCAAACTCGAGACAGAGTGCTTCTACTGCAAGGGGAATGGTCACTCGAAGCGGAACTGCCCCAAGTACTTGACAGATAAGAAGGATGGCAATGTCAACAAAGGTATATTTGATATACACATTATTGATGTGTACCTCACTAGTGCTCGTAGCAGTGTCTGGGTATTTCATACTGATTCAGTTGATAATATAAGTAACTCAGAGAAGGAGCTACAAAGTAACATAGACTAGCTGAGGGCGAGGTGATGATGAGTGTTGGAAGTGTCTCCCAAGGTTGATATGATCACCATCGACACGCTCGAAATACCTTCAAGATTAGTATTAAACCTAAATAATGGCTATTTGGGGCTTGCGTTGAGCATAAAACATTATATCTAGATATTGTTTATTGCAAGACGGTTACTCATTTAAGTCAGAGAATAATGGTTATTATATTTATATGAGTAATATCTTTTATGGTCATGCACCCCTTGTGAATGGTTTATTCTTGTTGAGTCCCCATTGTAGTGATACACATATTCATAATATTGATGCCAAAAGATGCAGAGTTAATAATGTTAGTACGACAAATTTGTGGCACTACCGCTTAGGTCATATTGGTGTAAATCGCATGAATAAACTCCATGCCGATGGACTTTTGGAATCTCTTGATTATGGATCACTTGAGACATGTGAACCATACCTTATGGGCAAGATGACTAAAACTCCGTTCTCCAGAACAATGGAGCGAGCTAGTGACTTACTGGAAATAATACATACCGATGTATGTAGTCCGATGAGTGTTGAGGCACATGGTGGATATTGTTATTTTATTACCTTCGTAGATGATTTGAGTAGATATGCTGATATGGGTATATTTACTTAATGAAACAAAAGTTTGAAACATTTGAAAAGTTCAAGGAATTTCAGAGTGAAGTGGAGAATCATCATAACAAGAAAATAAAGTTTCTATGATCTAATTGTGGAGGTGAATATTTGAGTTATGAGTTTGGTACTCATTTAAGACAATGTGGAATTGTTTCACAACTAACGCCACCTGGAACACCACAACGTAATGGTGTGTCCGAACGTCATAACCGTCCTTTATTGGATATGGTGCGTTCTATCATGTCTCTTACCGTTTTACTACTATATTTTTGGGGTTATGCACTAGAGACAGCCGTATTCACTTTAAATAGGGCACTGTTAAAAGCCATTGAGACGACACCATAGGAGTTGTGGTTTGGCAAGAAACCTAAGCTGTTATTTCTTAAAGTTTGGGGATGCGACACTTATGTCAAGAGGCTTCAGCCTGATAAGCTCGAACCCAAAGCGAATCGTCATAGGATACCCTAAAGAGACCATTGGGTACACCTTCTATCACAGATCCAAGGGCAAGATTTTTGTTGCTAAGAAAGGGTCCTTTCTAGAGAAGAAGTTTCTCTCGAAAGATGTGAGTGGGAGGAAAGTAGAACTTGATGAGGTAACTGTAACTTCTCTCGAACTGGGAGTAGCACATCACATAAAGTAGTTCACGTGATGCCTACACCAACCGGAGAGGAAGCTAATGATGATGATCATGAAACTTTAGATCAAGTTACTACCGAACTTAGTAGGTCGGCTAGGACACGTTCCCCACTAGAGTGGTATGGTAATCCCGTCCTAGAAGTAATGTTGTAATGTGATCTGGGGCCAAATCTTTCGATGAGAGTAAGATATCTATGATTTTTGGAAGGACTTACCCTCACGATCCAGCTTCCAACCATACAGGGAAAGCCTGTGGCACCCTGGCTCAGAGAAACCAGAACGCCCCGTATTCCAGCCCAGAGATCGAGGAGAAGTCTTATGGAATACAGCACTGCTTAGCATAGAACAAATCAGCTCTTTATTACAATCTATATTGGGTACAAGGGGTTACATCGGCACGGCGACACTACGCTTGCCACTGTTGCTCTATGAAAGCAGCGGAACAACTCGAAGCAGCGGAATAACTCTAGCAGCGGAGCAACGATGATGATGGTGAACTCCACTCCGCAGGGACTCTAGTTGGAACGCTTATCCTAGCTCACAAACAAAGAATCCACGACAATCAAGCAATCAAATCCATCATAACCTACAAACTTGCATGACACGCCAGGTCACTACATTGAATGTACTTGCAAGCTCACAGTAACCAGAAGCATTCAAGACAAACAACAGCATGGCAATTACAGGTTAACAAGGATTAACATGATGTCATCAAAACAATATGGCATGGACATACAAACATGATGATACTAACATCAACATGATGACACTATCATGCACCAACTTACTTGGCTCGGGGTTACCTCGTAACCATCACATGCATCACTTACCCTCATCGGACATCACATGATCATCTTAGGATCCAATCAAGCTTGGTATAAACAATACCATAGTAATCAATACATGACCACAAGGAGCTTGATCTTTACCCACGATTCTCGCACAACATCACAAGTATTCAACAACTCGGTATCCTCAATACCACGGTGATCCTCTCACGATCACATAAATATCAACCAACTTCTTTCATCATTGAACCGGGGTTGTTATTAAGCACATCATTATTATTACTGTTGACCCATAGTGTGACCTACTTACGAAATGGGCCCTTTTCCGTGGGCACGGCTATCGATAGATTTAACACACACTCTGCAGAGGGTAGCACACTTTACCCACATCACAAAACCCATGGCCTCGCACTCCAATTTGGGTGGACCAACGGCGTTCTAACGAAACCCTTCCCTTGCCATGACACTCTCCCGGCCACTCCGACCAACTCCCTCTCAGGGCTAAGTCATGGGTGGCCCCATGCCTACTAAAGGCATCTACGGCGACCGTCATAGCAAAACGGTCCCAAATGGGGACAATCCAGATATAACAACAACGGGCACACAAGGCTTATGCCGTCCTACCTAATCAGGGTAGCGCCCGCGCATGACCTTCCCTCGTTGGAGGCACCGGCAAGAGGCACGACAAAGGACCGAATCAAGACGCCCCATAAGGTAAATGTGGTCGCACTCGTCAGCTCGATTCAGAGGCACCATGACTCAGCCAACAGTTGTTCAAGTTCAATTAAGTCCAGTTAAAATTGAATGCACTAAGCTGAGTCATATGAAAATAACATGATGCAACAATAATGCATGATACCAACAGAAACATGGATGCAATATATGCCTTAAGCATAATAACAGTGAATCATTTATCCGGATGAGCATGGCATACTGATGAGCATCACAAACATAACACTACTCATGGCATAACTACTAGCATCAACAACAACTATCATGAAAGAACATTACACAACACTGCGTGCAAGCATTTAACCAACGGGATGCAAAGGAACATGCATAGCAACGACACTCGGAACAGACGATAGTCATGTACCGAAGACCATCACCAACATCAATAGGTATTACTACCAAGCATGACATACGAAAGTAATTCTAGAAAAAACACAAGTTAACTAGATGCATCGAAACATAGCACGAAGGTGAACATGAAACCACAAGCAGTACTGAAACAACAATAACAATTGTAGTTAAACAAACAGACATGTATTAAATGTTCAAGTTGAAAACCATGGCTATTGCATGACCATCATGCAAGTGGGTGTTGTGGCTTGCCTGGGGATGAAGAAAACATCGGGGAGAAGTGCGATGAAGCCGCGGAAAGAATCGCCGGAAAGGGTTCTTTCTTGGAGGGGGCTGATTAGGGGCAAGGGTAAAATGGTCATTTCTAGTATGTCAAACCATAATAAAAATAATTGGAACAGAACGGGCTCGACGAGACGAAGACGTGGGCGTTGGTTTCACCTTAATCGGAGTCTTGAGCAAAAAGTGACGAGGGATTTTCTGCCAGGGACCCATCTCTAAAGAAATATTTTTCAGCCTCGGCCTAAACAGAAAAAGTGAAAGCGCATTCCAGGAACTACGCTTTTGGAACAGTGAAAGCATACTTTTGGCCGAAGCCAGAACAATTTACGCTTTCACTGAAACGAAAGCGTATAATGGAAACTACGCTTCCACTTATCCAGCTAGGCAGTGGCGGGACCGGGCACGGAGTCGCTGACGGGCGGGTCCCATGGGGGTGGGGCCCGTCATTTATCCACGCTGGCAACGTGGTCAACGCCTGTGTGTCTAACAGGTGGGGTCCGCAGGGCATGGGGCCCGCCTGGCTGGGTTAACTCCCTCTTCTTCCTCCCGTGCCCGATGGAGGCAGAGGGAGGCGTGCGGCGCCGGCGCTCGCCTGGCCGGCTCCGGCCACCTCTTGAGGAGCTCGGCACACCGGCGAGTGCTGCGCCTTGAGCTTGTGTTGGTTTATCTTGAAGAGGAAAGGGTGATGCAGCAAATGTTGGGGGTTGGATATGACATATGCCAAAGGATGGCTTATCATGGTGGGAGCGAGTAGAACGTCGCCGGTGCCTAGAAGCGGGATGAGGCGAAGACATGCACGCCGGCAGAACTTACCTACCTTCAGGGCTCTCCTAGGAGATAACACCCCTACTGCTGCTCTGTGGGGTCTCCGCATGATCACTAAAGCAAGGTAACTACCATGGTGCTCCTGGAGCTGTTTCTGGAGGTAGAAGAGGGCAAGGCTAGCTCTCTCCTCCCTGGGCTATCTGGTCTATCTTCCTCTCTAGGGTCGAACCCTTTGCATGGGTGCCCCGGGGGGTTTATATAGGCCTACCCCCCGGGGGTACAATAGTAATCCGGCTAGGCGCGGGTCCCAGCCGTCTGCCTCTCAGGCCGCCGTCCTTCCCGCCGGCTTCTGGGGCCCGCTGACTGGCGGGTCCCGCGGACAGGCTTGATACTGTAGCGGCACCCCTGATGATGCAGGCTCGTTCACCGGGTCGTGGCAACAGTGCCGCCGTCTATCAGGCGATCACTGTCGCCATTCCCCATCTTATCTGATTAATGGCTCGTGGGGCCTGGGAGGAGTCGGCCGACTCCAGGGAGGCCGACTCCCACGGGCCCGTCTTCGGGTCACCCAGGCCGGCTTTGGCCCTCCACTAACAGGCGGCCCCGCCGCCTTTGGGTCGTATAGGCCGGCGTCGTGGTCACAGTGCACTGCATACTGTGGCTGAGATCAGGGCAGGCATGGCAACAGTGCCGTATCCTGCCGGAGATCTTCCAGCGGTACGTCTTACTGTAGCCACGCCGGCCCTTCGTAGGCAGGGGGAAACGGCCATTCCATGACCGTACCCCGCGTCGTACTTCGGGCAAAGGGAGGAGTCTTGGGCCGACTCTCCGTAGTCGGCCTCCCTGGAAGTCGCCGCCTGGGAGTCGGCTTATCTGGGAGCCGCCGCCTGGGACTCGACATATCTTGGAGTCGGCCCTGGGACTCGGCCTGAGGGGCGCGACCTGCCTCGATGTCTTGAAATGTCTTGGGGCTCGGGCTAGCCTACCCGTGGCCCATTACTCCGACAATAGTCCCCGAAGCTGGTGAAACCCTGCGGTCGCTGTATTGTGGGGCTACAACAACTTCAATATTTTTAAAAGGGCAGACTCTGGGACTCGGTTGTCGTCTTCCCTTGGGCCGACTGTCGAAAGTCGGAGTTTCGGCGAAGGGCCTCAAGTCGAAGGTTGCGGCAGGAAACCAGGCGGCGTGCCTGATACGCTTCCCCACAGCCATCAGGGTGGTCCTATCGCGCGGCGCCACGTGGGGAGAACAGTCTGCCTGCCCACACGCGCGACGGGACGGGCCGTCAGGCGGGGTCCACCACTACCGCGCCTCGGCATACGGACGGATCCGTTGTGGCTGAGGACGGTTGGTTTTCCCATGTTGTTACTGCGCACAGTAACTTCGTGGGTAAATCGTGGGGCGGCGTGGGGCATCATGCGCAGTTAATCCCACGCCCGCCCCCTCAGTTTCTCAGCCCGCAGGGCTATAAGTAGGCGGGGGGAAGCGGAGCGGCACAGCTCGCGCGCCCTTCTTTCCCGCTCCCCCGCCTCATCTTGCTTCTTCTCCCTTCTTCCTCCGCCGTCGAGCAGGAGCGCATCCTACCGCGGCGATGAGCTCTTCCTCCGCCGCGGCCTCTGCCGTGCGCTCCGGCGTATGGGACGGCTCGGAGGTAGAAGAAGAACACATCGAGTTCCTCCGCCAGACCCGCCGTCTCCCCAGCGTGGACCTCGTGCGCGCCCACGCCGCGCCGGAGGGGGAAATCCGGCCGGCGCCGGAACAGGGCGAGCGGGTCATCTTCCGCTCGCACCTTATGCGCGGCCTGGGGCTGCCGGCGAGCGGCTTCTTCCGCTCATTCCTGGAGTTCCATAGCCTTCAGCCGCACCACCTCACACCGAACATGGTGGTGCTGCTTTCCGCCTTCGCCACCCTGTGCGAAGGCTTCCTCGGCGTTCTTCCCACCATCAAGCTGTGGGGAGAATTCTTCTCTTCTAAGCTCGGCACGCACATCGCTGGTGTGCCGGCCCAGTGCGGCGCCTTCATCGCGATGCGGCGCTCGATGGCCGACAACCCCTTTCCTCCCATCACGCTGATCAAGTCGGTGAAGATGTGGCAGCGCTCATACTTCTACATGAAGAACCTCGCCTCAGACGGCGACTGGGTCAACCTGCCGCCTTACAACGCCGCTCCCCTGACTGGGCGGCTCCCCAGCTGGTCCCACCGAGTCAAGACGCTGACTCCCGCCGGAGCCGCCACTCTGGCGCGACTCCGAGTCTTGACGCAGTCGGAGGGACTCGTCGGGGCCGACTTGCTGGCCGCCTTCGTGGCGCGCCGAGTTCTCCCGCTCCAAGGCCGGCCTCACCTGATCTGTCAGATGAGCGGCCTTCGAGACCCAAGTCGGACGAGCACCAAGGAGATGCCCCGCAAGGAGGTGGTGAATGTGGTAAACTACATCGCGCACTGCGAGTACGAGGAGGACTGGCAGTTCGGCAAGGAGCAGTACTCGCGTGTCAACCCTCCACCAGTGGTAAGTTGCGTCTCCCTGCTGTTTTATCTTTTTCCGCAGCTGACTCCGGCTTCTGACTCTTGCTGGCTTCTGAACTAGAATCCTCTTATGCAGCCTGCCGCCGGCGCCTTGAGGCAGCCCCGCGAGTATGTTCCCGACCGCGCGGAGAGCGACGTCGACGACCCTGACTTGGGGGCGGCGGCGATGGAAGCCGACGCCGAAGGCGGAGGAGGGGGGGCAGAAGGCGACTTCAGGCCCTCGGCCACCTTTGCCGACTAGCCTGACGACGACGCCGAAGGCAAAGTCGCTCCACGCCACTAGCTGAAGATCGGCCCGTCGGGCGCCGGCTCCTCCGCCGGCCAAGGCGGCGCGAAGAGGCGTCATGCCGGGCCGAGTGCGCCCGGCGGCAAAATGAAGAAGTTCAAGGGGGCGGCCGCCGCGACCAGACGAGAGGAGGCGGCCGCGAAGGCCAACCGCTTCCGGAGGGAAGTGAGAAAGCCGCCGCTAGTATCCGCGTAAGTCTTTACGCTCTTTTATTTCCTTCACCGAATCTTGTCCGAGTCTTCGTTTATATACTCCGTCCATTCTTCTTCAGGGCCCCTCTTTCCCTTGAGAGAGTCGCCGTCCCCTTCGTCATGGGGTCGGCAGAGACATCCGCCAATACTCGGCGGCCCGACCCTGCCGCCGACCTCCGGGAGGCGACGGAGCGGAACGCGCGGGAGAAGCGCGAGGAGGAGGAGGCCGCTTGTTTGGAGAAGGCGGAGGCCGACAGGGCGGCCGCCTCCGCCCAGAAAAAGCTGGATGATGCCGAAGCCGCCCTTGCGGCGAGACGGCGCGCCGAGGAGGCCGCGCGTCGCTGATCGGTGATGCTCGTCCCCCCACTATCGTCTGCACCGCCGCCTCCGGAGTTCACGGGGGAGACGGCACCGAGAACCCCATTGCGGAGAAGGAGAGCGGCGAGGCCTCCATGTCAGATGCTCTCGTGCCGCCGCCGCCTCCACCACCGTCTGGGAGGCCGCACGGCAAACAACCGGTGGATCCGTCGGAGCCACCGGCCGTGGACGAGGCCGAAGCGCGGCTGCTTCTCCAAGTCGCCTCGCCGGTGCGTCACCGTCTTGGGAGGGCGACCTCGGCGCCGCAACCTCGGGAGATCGCCGCTGCCAGCTCGGCAGCTCTAGACGCTGAGGCCACAAGCGCCGCGCCCACCGGGTGGGTGCGCGGAGGCGGCACCGGGCCGCTAAATCAATCACTCCTGGAAGTCCAGGCGAAGTTGCGGGCCGAAGGCGACGCCCTTCAAGCCTGCACCAGAGCGCACCTGGCCGCGCGAACGGCCGTCCGAGTAAGTTTCTTCTCCTTCTTGATTCTTGTTTTTCTCTACGGGGGCGCGCCAGCGCACCCACTGGGTGTAGTCCCCGAGTTCCGGGCCGGCTGCTGAGCAGGCGGTTCAGAACTCCCTCTGGCGAGTTCCAAACACTAACTTCGTCTTCAATGACTTTTTGCAGGAGTATCACAACCTCCACGCCACTGCCTTCAACCGCAATGTTGAGGAGTTCAGCAAGCGGGCGGCCGACTTGTCGGAAAGCCAGAGTGAGTTCTTCTTCTTCGCGGGGGCGCGCTGGCACACCCGCGGGCTGTAGTCCCCGAGATTCGGGACGACTGCTGAGCGACTGATTCGTCTTCTCTTTTGATTTTCAGGAGCCAACGCCGCTCTTTAGGAGCAGCTGGGCGAGGCCAATACCGCCCATCGCGCCAAGGAGGAGGACTGTGACAGGCTCGCCACGAAGCGCGACCTGCTGGCGGCGCAGCTGGCCGAGCAGAAGGAGATGCTCCAGAAGGCACAGGACGAGGTCGAGAAGAAGGAAGCCGCTCTCCTGGCCGAGTTCGAGAGCGAGTGCTCCTCCTGGACTGACAGGGAGGCGATACTGACCTCTGGTTTCCACGAGATCAAGGATATTGTGGATGGTACGTTTCTTTCGCTTCTTCGTGCTTCCGACTATGTGTCGGGCCGACTTCTGATTTTCGACTTTCTTCTTTTTCGTCTTGGCAGACTTCTTCCCCGGCCACTCGCAGGCGGTCCCTCTGGCCATCAAGGCTGCTCGTAAGGCGCGAAGGGCGAATGGTGAGGAGATCGCCGCCAATGCCCCCCGAACCGTTGACGAACAGCTCCTGAGCATTGAAGCCCGTCTTCGTCCGGTCCACCGGCAGATGCACCGGCTTCAGCGTGCCGGCGCCCAGGCGGTTGCCGCTTTGTGGCCGGATATGCCGGCTCTGCGTACCGCCAGTCGGACCGCCGACTGGCTGGAAGTCGCTGCCAGCCGTCTTGAGGCCTGGAAGGGCTCCTCGGCCTGGGCCGGAGCGCGCCGGGCCTTGGAGTTTGTCAAGGCGTGTTATCCAGGGCTGGACCTGGACCGCCTGGCCGCGTTCCGGTCAGAAGCCCAGGCCGAACTAGAGGCCGTGGAGGGCGCCCTTGTAGAGCGTGCGGCGGCCATCGCTGAGTACACGGACACCATCTTCTTTGTGCCCGAGTGGGCTGTAGGCGGCGAGGAAGTGCCGGCAGAGTGGTTCGGGATGAACCCAGAGTATGGCGAGGACTCGGCGGAGGTGATCGACTCCAGCACTGACGAGGAGGACGAGGCGGAGGCCGAAGGCGAGGCGGAGGTGCCAGAAGACGGAGCAGGCGGCCAGCCTCAGCTCGACCGCGCCTCCAGCAACGAGCCGCGTCAGGAGAAAGCGACTGCCGCTGGAGGCGATCAAACCGAGACCGCCCAGCCGACTCCTCCGACCCTCCGATCCCAGACGCCACCTCCTAAGCTGCTTTTTCCGCCACTATTTGTCTGTCTTTAGTAATCTTTTGAAAACTTTGTTAGATTCGAACAATTCCACCCGCGGGGTGTATCTTGAACTTCTATTCGAGGATTCGGCCAAGGGCCTATGTAAATATTAATCTGCTTTCCATCTTTCCTTGCTTATTGCTCTTTAGGCTTTTTCCCTTTTCCGCCTTCCTTTAGTCGCTGCCTTGTTAGTCGAACAGCCGCTCTGCGGACTGTCGCTGGGTCAAGTGCTTGGCTACTTTGGGAAGGCTAGGATTTGGCCGTTTAGAGTTTCTTTAGCAAGTCGGACAGGAAGCGACATGGCGACTACCCAAGAGTAGGCCGTCCTTAGTAGAGGCTAATGAAGACGGCGAGCCGGCTACTCATGAGTCGGCCTTCCACTTCAGAAATGTTGGAGGCCATCTTATGCTATGTTCGTGCTTTTAGGTCCTTAGCCATTTTTTGTGTGGGTGCCCGCTCTTCCTCACTCCTGCCTGCCTCACAGTCGCTCTGCGAACTGCGGCTTTGCCAGGGGGCGGATTGGGCACCGCACACTACTTGTCTGACTGCGGGAAGCTTCTCATAGCGCAAGGCGGCGAGTCCCGGGGCCGACTAGTCGAGCCCGGTGCCAAGCGGCTTGTAATGAAAGTAATGTACTTGGAGGCATAATTCTTATCGTACAGATAACAAAAAGGGCAGTCCCCGAGCTCGTCTCGGGGGGCCCAAAGTCAGAGTACTTTAATACAAAGGGGTAGTGTGATACATACTGCATCAACTGTAAAATCTTCGAAGAAGATTTGCATTCCACGGGCGCTCTGTCTCTTTGCCGGAGTCGTCCCTCTTGCGCGCTCGGGGCTTCTGGGCGTCGATCAAATAGTAGGCGTCATTCCCTAGCACCTTGCTGATGATGAAGGGGCCTTCCCAAGGTGCCGACAACTTGTGCTGGCCGGCCGTTCATTGGATCAACCGGAGCACAAGGTCGCCTTCTTGAAAGGATCTTGGCCTGACCTTCCTATTGTAGTATCGACGCAGACTCTGCTGGTAGATGCTGGACCGGCTGAGTGCCAACAGACGGCCCTCTTCCAGCAGATCGACGCCGTCTTGACGTGCTTCCTCTGCTTCTTCCTCGGTGTACATGGTGACTCGCGGGGAGTCGACCTCTATGTCCGTTGGGATGACGGCTTCGGCGCCATAGACGAGGAAGAAGGGCGTGAAGCCGGTTGACTTGTTCGGAGTCGTGCGCAGACTCCAAAGGACGACTGGCAGCTCCTCGAGCCAACAGCCGACAGATCGCTCCAGCGGTGTGACGAGTCGAGGCTTGATGCCGGATAAGATGAGGCCATTTGCTCGCTCCACCTGGCCATTTGACTGCGGGTGGGCAACGGACGCTAAGTCCAGTCGGATGCCCTGTGTCACGCAGAAACGGGCCAAGGCGCCTTTGGCAAAATTCGTGCCATTGTCGGTGATGATGCTATGTGGGATGCCGTACCGAGTTGTGATGTCAGCAATGAAGGTCACTACAGTCGGACCATTCAATTTCTTGATGGGCTTCACCTTCACCCACTTGGTGAACTTGTCCACCGCGACAAGTAGGTGAGTCAAGCCACCTCGTGCCGTCTTGAACGGTCCCACCATGTCCAGGCCCCAAACTGCAAAGGGCCAGGCGATGGGGATAGTCTTGAGTGCGGAAGCCGGCTAAAGCGGCTTGGAACGAAAAACCTGGCACCCCTTGCACTTTTGGACTAACTCTTTGGCCTCTTCTAGAGCGGTTGGCCAGAAAAAACCATGCCGGAAGGCTTTGGCGACGAGTGCCCTTGAGGCTGCGTGGTGACCGCACTCGCCTTCGTGGATGTCTCTGAGGATTGCCTGACCTTGTTCTGCTTCGACGCAATGTTGGAAGACGCCGGTAATGCTGCGCCTGACCAGCTCTCTGTTGACTATGGTGTAGGCTGCTGCTCGGCGTTGCACTTGCCGAGCCAAGATTTTGTTGGTTGGCAGCTCTCTGTTTACTAAGAATCTGAGGATGGGCTGGGCCCATGAAGGTGCTGCTATTTCTTCAACTGCCACTAGCGCGACTTGGATAAGGGCGGCCGGGCTGGGAGGCGGCGGGTTGGAGTCCGCAGCCGCTTGCTGATTTGACAAAGTCCCGGGGCCGACTGGAGCAGTCCCCGGGCCGAGGTCTGGGGTCTTCGGTCTTGCTACTGCAATCCCCGGGCCGGCTTCGACTGTATGTTTCTTGGAGCTGGATCCGTCCTCCTCAGGTGGAGCTGGCACATAGATTGAATCCGATTCTGGTGACGGCTTGATAGAAGGCCTGAGGAGGCGCCAGAGGGCAACACCAGATGGTATTGCCTGGCAGGTGGAGCCGACTCGTGCCAAGGCGTCTGCTTGGTCGTTGTCGTTCCTTGGCACGTGGAGGAACTCGCACCCCTCAAAGTATCCGCTGAGTTGCTGGACGAGGAAACGGTAGCTTGCCATATTTGCGTCCTTGGCGTCCCAATCGCCAGATGATTGCTGGACCACCAAGTCAGAGTCGCCATAACACAGGATCCGGCGAATGCCGAGTTCTTTGGCAAGCCGGAGCCCGTGGATGAGCACCTCATACTCGGCCACGTTGTTGGAGGCGGCGAAGTGGATCTGTAGCGCATATCTGAGCTTGTCGCCCTTGGGGGAAGTGAGGACGACACCGGCTCCCAGGCCGGTGCGCATCTTGGAGCCGTCGAAGTGCATCCGCCAATGGGTGGAGTCGGGCGCTGGTGGCAGATACTGGGTCTCGGCCCAGTCGACGAGGAAGTAGGCCAGTGCTTGTGACTTGATGGCGGTGTGGGGCTCGTAGTAGATGGTGTAGGGAGCCAAGTCCATGGCCGATTTGGCCACCCGGCCGGAAGCATCTCGGCTTCCGATGATCTCGGCCAGTGGACTGTGCAGACCACAGTGATTGGATGCTCTTCGAAGTAAGGCTTCAATTTCTTGGCGGCAAAATGCACGCCGTAGCACATCTTCTGGTAATGGGGTAGTTCTGCTTGGAGGTCGACAGCACCTCGCTCAAGTAATATACTGGTCTCTGGAAGGGTAGCGCCTTGCCTTCCTCCTTGCGCTCGACTACAATGACCGTGCTGACTACTCGGCTGGTGGCGGCAATGTATAGGAGCATGGGCTCTTTGGGAGTCGGAGCCGCCAGCACAGGGGGAGTAGTCAACATCTTCTTTAGCTAGAGAAAAGCCTCGTCCGCCTTGGGAGTCCACCTAAAGAAGGTCGTCTTCTTCATGAGCTGATACAAGGGGAAAGCCTTCTCGCCCAGTCGACTGATGAATCGGCTGATGGATGCCAAACAGCCGGTGAACTTCTGCACATCTAACAGTCGTCTGGGTGCCTCCATCCTCTCGATGGCCTTGATTTTTACTGGATTGCACTCTATGCCGCGTTCAGAGACTAGGAAACCGAGGAGCTGGCCAGCTGGTACTCCGAAAACGCACTTCTCCGGGTTGAGCTTGATCTGGAATCGGCGTAGATTCTCAAATGTTTCCTTGAGGTCCTCCAGCAAGGTTCCACGCTTCTCCGTCTTCACCACTACATCATCCACATAGACATGGGCATTTCTGCCGAGTTGCTTCAGGAGGCACTTCTGCATGCAACGCTGAAAGGTGGCGCCGGCGTTTCTCAAGCTGAACGTCATGGTCAGGTAGCAGAAGGCCCCAAATGGCGTGATGAAGGCGGTCTTCAGTCGGTCTGCCGGGTTCAGCTTGATCTGATGATATCCTGAATATGCATCTAGGAAACTCAACAGCTCGCATCCGGCTGTGGAGTCTATCACCCGATCAATTCTTGGCAGAGCAAATGGGTCCTTGGGGCAGGCTTTGTTGAGGCTCGTGTAATCAATGCACATCCGCCACTGCTTGTTCTTCTTCAGCACCAGTACTGGGTTTGCCAGCCATTCTGGAAAAAATACTTCCATGATGAAGCCGGCTGCAAGAAGTCGGGCTATCTTCTCCAACAACTCTTCTTTTTTCTTCTAACAGGTGGCGCAAGGGCTGCCTGACGGGCTTCACATCAGATCAGACGTGTAATTTGTGCTCGGCGAATTCTGTTGGGACACCAGGCATGTCCTTGGGGGACCATGCGAAGATGTCACGATTCTCACGGAGGAAATCGACGAGCTCACCTTCCTATTTGTTGTCAAGGCCCGTGCCCACGACAGCGTACCTCTCCTGGTTCTCCGGGTCCAATGGTATCTTCTTTGTTTCTCTGGCCGGCTTGAATGATCCTTCTGCTTTCGACTCCTTAGGGTCAGGCGATAACTCGGGCTGCTTGCCGGCCATCGCCACAACCCGATCTAGGAGCCGTTTCTCAGCTGCGATCACCAAGGACTCGGCCCGCCGACTGCTTTCGGCCGCGCAAGCGGACGACTTCCTGTAGTCGCCGGACATGGTTAGGATTCCCTTGGAACTCGGCATCTTCATCTTGAGGTAGGCATAGTGGGGGACCGCCATGAACTTGGCCAAGGCGGGTCGGCCAAGCAGTGCATGATATGGGCTCTCAAGGTCCACCACCTCAAACCAAATTGGCTCTTGGCGGAAATGATCTTTGTCTCCGAAGAGGACATCTATCTGGATCTTGCCGATCGGTGAGCAGGAAAGGCTAGGAACGATTCTGTGGAACACAGTCCGGCTGCTCTGGAGCTGTCTTCGCTTGATTCCTAAGTTCTCCATGGTATCCTTGTACAGGATGTTGATACTGCTGCCTCCGTCTATCAGTACTCACGAGAAGCGAGCGGCCCGCCTATCTGTGGTGAGCGTGGTGCCTAAGACCAAGGCGTAGGAGCCCAGACTCGGCATCACCTCTGGGTGATCATCTCTGCTCCAACTGATAGGCCTTTCGGACCAATGCATGAATTCCGGAGTGCTTGATGCGACCACGTTTACTTCTTGCTGCTGTTGGTGCCTGCTCCGCCGGTCATCCGCTACACTAGTGAACACCACATAGGCTCCGTGCTCCTCTGGGAACTCGTCTTGTATCGCGCCGACTGGCCTGACAGCCGGCTGCTGGGGCGGTGGTGGAGGAGGCGGCCCAGCAGGAGTGGGAGGGAGCAGGTCGTCCCCCTTGGCGATTCTGGTCAGCCAGTGGCATTTCCTGGTGGTGTGGTTTGACGGCTTCGCACCACTGTGAAACTTGCAGGTACCATCCAGAGTCTGCTTGTAGGAGAAAGCCGGTAGCCAGTTGGACTTGCCGCCCTTCTGCCGCTTCGCCGGAGGCAGTCCCTCCAGCTGCTGGTCCTCTGCTGTCGCCACTTGCCGACTGCTGGGAGTCGACTGCGGGGCTTTGCGCTTCTGGTCATTCTGCTGTTGCCGCTGACTGGTGTCTCCAGACGGAGTTCTTGGATCCTGAGGGGCGACTTTGCCAGTTGTGCTGACCCGAATCTCCGCCTTCATGGAGGAGTCGACCGTGGCGTACTTGTCCGCTGTGATCAGTAACTCGTCGAGGGTCTCCGGCTCGTCGCAGAGGAGCTTGTGCTTGAGGAGGGTGCCTTCTCTGCACCCGACAGTGTAGTACTCGATGGCCTGCACCTCGTGCACGCCCTCGCAGGAGTTCCGGAGTTCGCCCCATCGCGTGAGGTAGTCGCGAGTAGACTCGTCAGGGCCTTGCACGCACAAGGAGAGCTGGCGAGGCTTGGGAGGTCGCTTGTATGTGCTCGTGAAGTTGCGGACGAAAGCCTCGGTGAAGTCGACCCAGCTATTGATGCTGCGAGGCTTCAGACTGTTTAACCACATCCGAGCCGAGCCCTGGAGCATGAGCGTGACGTATCTTACGGCAACACGCTTGTTGCCGTTCGCTATGTTGACGGCTGTGGAGTAGTCGATTAACCAATCTTCCGGCTTCATGGTGCCGGTATATTTGGGCGTGTCTCGGGGGAGCGTGAACCCTTTAGGAAAGGGCTCGTCCCGGATGCGGGGTCCAAAGTAGGGGGGGCCAACTCGTCTTCTTCTTCCAGCACCAGGGATAGGTGGAGTCGGTCGATCCGGTGGCGGGCGTCGTTCTCTCCGACTCCCTCTCGGCGGCCAAGGCGGTCATCGAGAGTCGGATGTTCCACGGGCAGCGGGGAGACTTGTCTTTCTCTCCGAGGAGGGGAGGTAGGTAGTCATCCCGCCGTTCCACCGCTCTAGGGCGGCCGTCTTGGTCGCGCTCGATGGTGATGTGAGTCCGACTGCGGCTGGCAGCCGGCTCCTTGTCCTTCTTCCCACGGGCCCCGCCAGTCGGCGTTCGGGACGTCGCACCTTGGTCTCGGCGAGGCGGTGGGTCGTCGTTTTGGTGCTGCGGCGCCTCGGTGCGGCAGCTGGCGTTATTCTGCGTGGCAGCCGCCTCGAGGAGCTGCTGAACTCACTCCGTCATTATGTGGCGCTCTTCGCCTTAGAAGTTGTCGAGCTTGTCTGCTGCCGCCTGGGCAGCACGGATATTTTCTGCGGGCGTAGCATACACAGGGTGATCCGCCCCGAAGAGGTTGGTGATTTCCGCACTGCGCTGTCGGACCGCGCCTAGGCGGCTAGGCCCGGTTGGAGCCGGCGAGCTGCCTACGGCGCGATCCATCTCTCGTTGGTAAGCTTCTGACAAGCGCCTCATGCTTGCCAGTTTCTTTGCGCCCTCGATGAGCTGAAGGAGGAGCGCCTCCAGCGTCCCGGCGTCGGTGTCTTCCGAAATCGGTGTTGCAAGGTCTCGTAGGGCCGCGTCAAACGGGTCATGCGCTCCTTCGCCGGAGCGCTCGCCATGCTCGAGGACGAGGACCTCAGTGACGGCGCTTCCGCCGCTCCCCGCGTACGAGAGCGGCTTGTCGTAGACCACCACATTGATGGGGAACGCGTCGAGCGACGTGGTCTCGGAGTCGACCAGCATCGGGTTGTTGGATCCTATGGACTCCAGGTCCGTGGCAGGCTCGCCGGCGACGTGGAGTTGGTCGAGGAGGCCCACGAGGGGGCCCTCGGGGCCACCCGTGCCTGCGTCGGGCGCAGGCTCATCGGAGAGGTAAACCTCGCTGATAAGATCGGCGAGGCAGTTGGTGGCACAGGCAATCTCAGCGCTGCACAGCGCGTCGGCACAGACGCTGTCCGGCATGCCGGGCTGGCTGTGCTCGCCGGGGAAGAACAGGGTTCCCGTCCAGAGCAGATCTCCAGACGATGGTGCACCTCGCCACACGGTGGGCGCCAAATGTCGGGGGTTGGATACGACATATGCCAAATGATGCCTTATCATGGTGGGAGCGAGTAGAACGTCGTCGGTGCCTGGAAGCGAGATGAGGCGAAGACATGCACGCCGGCGGAACTTACCCAGCTTCAGGGCTCTCCTAGGAGATAACACCCCTACTGCTGCTCTGTGGGGTCTCCGCATGATCACTAAAGCAAGGTAACTACCATGGTGCTCCTGGAGCTGTTTCTGGAGGTAGAAGAGGGCAAGGCTAGCTCTCTCCTCCCTGGGCTATCTGGTCTATCTTCCTCTCTAGGGTCGAACCCTTTGCATGGGTGCCCCGGGGGGTTTATATAGGCCTACCCCCGGGGGTACAATAGTAATCCGGCTGGGCGCGGGTCCCAGCCGTCTGCCTCTTAGGCCGCCGTCCTTCCCGCCGGCTTCTGGGGCCCGCCGACTGGCGGGTCCCACGGACAGGCTTGATACTGTAGCGGCACTCCTGATGACGCAGGCTCGTTCATCGGGTCGTGGCAACAGTGCCGCCGTCTATCAGGCGATCACTGTCGCCATTCCCCATCTTATCTAATTAATGGCTCGTGGGGCCTGGGAGGAGTCGGCCGACTCCAGGGAGGCCGACTCCCACGGGCCCGTCTTCGGGTCGCCCAGGCCGGCTTCGACCATCCCACTGACAGGCGGCCCCGCCGCTTTTGGGTCGTACAGGCCGGCGTCATGGGCACAGTGCACTGCGTACTGTGGCTGAGATCAGGGCAGGCATGCCAAAAGTGCCGTATCCCGCCGGAGATCTTCCAGCGGTACGTCTTACTGTGGCCACGCCTGCCCTTCGTAGGCAGGGGGGAAATGGCCATGCCGTGACCGTACCCCGCGTCGTACTTCGGGCCAAGGAAGGAGTCTTGGGCCAACTCTCCGTAGTCGGCCTCCCTGGAAGTCACCGCCTGGGAGTCGGCTTATCTGGGAGCCGCCGCCTGGGACTCGGCATATCTTGGAGTCGGCCCCGGGACTCGGCCTGAGGGGCGCGGCCTGCCCCGATGTCTTGAAATGTCCTGGGGCTCGGGCTAGCCTACCCGTGGCCCATTACTCCGACAGCAAAGTAGCGTAAGTATTTCTCTCAGTTTTTGAGAACCAAGGTATCAATCCAATAGGAGGCTCCTCAAAAGTCCCACGCACCTACACAAACAAACAAGAACCTCACAACCAACGCAATAAAGGGGTTGTCAATCCCTTCACGGCCACTTGCGAAAGTGAGATATGATAGACATAATATGATAAGAGAAATATTTTTGGTATTTTTATGATATATATTGGAAAAGTAAAAATGCAAATAAAAGTAGATTGTAAATTATATGATAAAAGATAGACCAGGGGGCCATATGTTTCACTAGTGGCTTCTCTCAAGATAGCATAAGTATTATGGTGGGTGAACAAATTACTGTCGAGCAATTGATAGAAAAGCGCATAGTTATGAGATTATCTATGCATGATCATGTATATAGGCATCACGTCTGTGTCAAGGAGACCGACTCCTTCCTGCATCTACTACTATTACTCCACACATCGACCGACTCCTGCCTGCATCTAGAGTATTAAGTTCATAAGAACAGAGTAACGCATTAAGAAAGATGACATGATGTAGAGGGATAAACTCATGCAATATGATATAAACCCCATCTTTTTATCCTCGATGGCAACAATATAATATGTGCCTTGCTGCCCCTGCTATCACTGGGAAATGACACCACAAGATTGAACCCAAAGCTAAGCACTTCCCCCATTGCAAGAAAGATCAATCTTGTAGGCCAAACCAAACTAATAGTTCGAAGAGACTTGCAAAGATAACTTAATCACACATAAAAGAGTTCAGAGGAGATTCAAATATTTCTCATAGATGAACTTGATCATAAACCCACTATTAATCGGATCTCGTCTAACACACCACAAAAAGAGTTACATCGAATAGATTCCAAGAAGATCGAGGAGGACTTTGTATTGAGATTCAAAGAGAGAGAAGAAGCCATCTAGCTAATAACTATGGACCCGAAGGTCTGTGGTAAACTACTCACAACTCATAGGAGAGGCCTTGGAGATAATGTAGAGGCCCTCCGTGGCCGATTACCCCTCCGACGGAGCGCCGACGCAGGCTCCAAGATGGGATCTCGCAGATATAGAAGGTTGCGGCGGTGGCAATAGTTTTTCGTGGTGCTCCTGGATGTTTTCAGGGTACATGGGTATATATAGGAGGGAGAAGTAGGTGGAAGCTTGAGGGGCCCACGAGAGTGGGGGCGCGCCAGGCACCCTCGTGACCGCCTCCTCTGTTGCTTGACGTCCACTCCAAGTCCCCTGGATCACATTTGTTCCAAAAAGATCTCTCCCGAAAGTTTCATTCCGTTTGGACTCCATTTGATATTCCTTTCCTTCAAAACACTGAAATAGGCACAAAAAACACAATTCGGGCTGGGCCTCTGGTTAGTAGGTTAGTCCCAAAAATGATATAAAAGTATAAAGTAAATCCCATATACATCCAAAACGGGTAATATAATAGCATGGAACAATACAAAATTATAGATAAGTTAGAGACGTATGAAGCATCCCCAAGCTTAATTCCTACTTGTCCTCGAGTAGGTAAATGATAAAAACAATTTTTTTGATGTGGAATGCTACCTAGCATAATTCTCAATGTAACTTTCTTTATTGTGGCATGAATGTTCAGATCCAAATGATTCAAAATAAAAGTTAATATTGACATAAGAAATAGTAATACTTCAAGCATACTAATCAAAGCAATCATGTCTTCTCAAAATAACATGGCTAAAGAAAGTTATCCGTACAAAATCATATAGTCTGGCTGTTGTTATATCTTCATCACACAAAGTATTTAATCATGCACAACCCCGATGACAAGCCAAGCAATTGTTTCATACTTTAGTAATCTCAAAAAATTTCAACTTTCACGCAATACATGGGCATGAGCCATGGACATAGCACTATATGTGGAATAGAATGGTGGTTGTGGAGAAGACTAAAAGGAGAAGATAGTGCCACATCAACTAGGCATATCAACGGGCTATGAAGATGCCCATTAATAGATATCAATGTGAGTGAGCAGGGATTGCCATGCAACGGATGCACTAGAGCTATAAATGTATGAAAGCTCAACAAAAGATACTAAGTGGGTGTGCATCCAACTAGCTTGCTCACGAAGACCTAGGGCATTTTTAGGAAGCCCATCATTGGAATATACAAGCCAAGTTCTATAATGAAAAATTCCCACTAGTATATGAAAGTGACAACATAGGAGACTTTCTATCATGAAGATCATGGTGCTACTTTGAAGCACAAGTGTGGTAAAAAGGATAGTAGCATTGTCCCTTCTCTCTGTTTCTCTCATTTTTTATTTGGTGGGCTCTTTGGCCTCTTTTTTTTATAATGTCCGAAGTCTCATCCTGACTTGTGGGGGAATCATAGTCTACATCATCCTTTCTCAGTGGGACAATGCTCTAATAATAAAGATCATCACACTTTTATTTACTTACAACTCAAGATTACAACTCAATACTTAGAACAAGATATGACTCTATATGAATGCCGCCGGCGGTGTACCGGGATATGCAATGAATTAAGAGTAACATGTATAAAAAATTATGAAGGTGGCTTTGGCACAAATATGATGTCAACTACATGATCATGCAAAGAGCAATATGACAATGATGATGCGTGTCATAATAAACGGAATGGTGGAAAGTTGCATGGCAATATACTTCGGAATGGCTATGGAAATGCCATAATAGGTAGGTATTGTGGTTGTTTTGAGGAAGGTATATGGTGGGTGTATGGTACCAGCGAAAGTTGCGCGGCACAAAAGAGGCTAGCAATGGTGGAAGGGTGAGAGTGCGTATAATCCATGGACTCAACATTAGTCATAAAGAACTCATATACTTATTGCAAAAATCTACAAGCCATGGAAAACAAAGTACTACATGCATGCTCCTAGGGGGATAGATTGGTAGGAAAAGACCATCGCTCGTCCCCGACCGCCACTCATAAGGAAGACAATCAATAAATAAAATTGTGCTCCAACTTCATCACAAAGCGGTTCACCATACGTGCGTGCTACGGGAATCACAAACTTCAACACAAGTATTTTTAAATTCACAATTACCCAACTAGCATGACTCTAAGATCACCACTTCTATATCTCAAAACAATTATCACGTATCAAATTAATCATAGCATCCAATTCACTTTCAATGATAGTTTTTATTATACCCAACTTGGATGCCCATCATTCTAGGACCAATTTTATAACCATAGCAAATACCATGCTGTTCTAAGAGATTCTCAAAATAATATAAGTGAAGCATGAGAGATCAACAATTTCTACAAAATTAAGCCACCGCCGTGCGCTAAAAGATATAAGTGAAGCACTACAGCAAAAATTATCTAGCTCAAAAGATATAAGTGAAGCACATAGAGTATTCTAATAAATTCTAAATCAAGTGGGTTTAACCCAAAAGGTGTGTACAGCAAGGATGATTGTGGTAATATAAAAAGCAAATACTAATATCATACAAGACGCTCCAAGCAAAACACATATCATGTGGCGAATAAAAATATAGCTCCAAGTAAAGTTACCGATAGACAAAGACGAAAGAGGGGATGCCTTCCAGGGCATCCCCAAGCTTAGGCTTTTGGTTATCCTTGAATATCTTGGGGTTCCATGGGCATCCCCAAGCTTAGGCTCTGGCCACTCCTTATTCCATAGTCCGTCAAATCTTTACCCAAAACTTGAAAATTTCACAACACAAAACTCAACAGGAAATCTCATAAGCTCTGTTAGTGCTAGAAATAAAAACCACCACATAAGGTATTGTAATGAACTCATTCTTTATTTATTTTGGTGTTAAACCTACTGTATTCCAACTTCTCTATGGTTCATACCCACCGATACTAGCCATAGATGCATCAAAATAAGCAAACAACACACGAAAAAACAGAATCTGTCAAAAATAGAACAGTCTGTAGCAATCTGTAACTCTAGAATACTTCTGAACTCTAAAAATCCTATCAAAATAGGAAGTCCTGGGAAATTTGTCGATTGATCTACAGCAAAAATAATCAACGCAAAAGCACGTTTCTGCGAATTACTAAAATTAGTTTCGTGCAGGAAAAGTTTCTGTATTTCAGCAGAATCAAATTAACCATCACCGTAGGTTATCCTATAGGTTCTACTTGGCACAAACACTAATTAAAACATGAAAACACATCTAAACAGAAGCTAGATGAAATATTTATTACTAAGCAGAAGCAAAAAGCAAGAAACAAAAATAAAATTGGGTTGCCTCCCAACTAGCGCTATTGTTTAACGCCCCAAGCTAGGCATAAAAGCGAGGATAGATCTAAGTAGTGCCATCTTTGTCATTCAATTCATAAGTAGCTCGCATGATAGATTCATAAGGTAATTTAACTTTCTTTCTAGGGAAGTGTTCCATGCCTTTCCTTAATGGAAATTGGAATCTAATATTCCCTTCCTTCATATCAATAATTGCACCAATCGTTCTAAGGAAAGGTCTACCAAGAATAATAAGACATGAAAGATTGAAATCTATGTCAAGAATGATAAAATCTACGGGCACATAATTACTATTTGCAACAACAAGACCATCATTTATCCTTCCCATAGGTTTCTTAATGCTGTAATATGCAAGGTGCAAATTTAAAGAGCAATCATCAAAATCATGGAAACCTAGAATATCACATAAAGTTTTCGAAATCGTGGAAACACTAGCACCCAAATCACATAAAGCATAGCACTCATGATATTTAATTTTTATAGTAGGTTCCCACTCATCATAAAGTTTTCTAGGTATAGAAACTTCCAAATTAATTTTTTCTTCATAAGATTGCATCAAGGCATCAACAATATGTTTGGTAAAAGCTTTATTTTGACTATAAGCATGAGGAGAATTCAACACGGATTGCAACAAGGAAATACAATCTATTAAAGAACAACTATCATAATTAAATTCCTTGGAATCCAAGATAGTGGGTTCAATGCTATTTAAAGTCTTGACCTCTCCAATCCCACTTTTACCAAATTTAGCATCAAGATCTAAAAACTCCGAATCATTGGGACGCCTTTTAACTAAAGTTGACTCATCTCCAGTCCCATCATTATCAATATTTATATTGCAAAACAAGGATTTAATAGGGGACACATCAATAACTTTTAGATCTTCATCATTATTTTCATGGAAACTAGAAGAACACGCTTTTACAAAGCAATCTTTCTTAGCACGCAACCTAGCGGTTCTTTCTTTGCACTCATCAATGGAAATTCTCATGGATTTAAGAGACTCATTGATATCATGCTTAGGTGGAGTAGATATAAGTTTCAAAGAATCAACATCAAGCAAAAGCCTATCAACGTTCCTAGCCAAATCATCAACTTTAAGCAATTTTTCTTCAAGCAAAGCATTAAAATTCTTTTGAGAGATCATAAATTCTTTAACGTTATTCTCAAAATCAGAGGGCATCTTACTAAAATTTCCATAAGAGTTGTTGCGGGAATTTCCATAATTATTAGATGAATTACTAGGGGATGGTCTAGGATTCAAGTTTCCTCTATAAGCATTGTTACCAAAATTATTCCTATCAACAAAATTCACATCCATAGATTCATTATTATTCTCAATCAAAGTAGACAAAGGCATATCATTGGGATCAATAGGAGCACTCTTAGTAGCGAACATTAATTTCTTCTATAGCATGCACTTTTTTACTAGTAGATCTTTCGGTGTACCATTGAGAATAATTAGCCACAATGTTATCAATGAGTTTAGTAGCTTCTCCTAAGGTGATTTCCATAAAAGTGCCTCCCGCGACCGAGTCTAAAACATTTCTAGAAGCAAAATTTAATCCGGCATAATTTTTTTGTATGATCATCCATAAATTCAAACCATGAGTAGGGTAATTGCGAATCATCAATTTCATTCTTTCCCAAGATTGGGCAACATGCTCATGATCAAGTTGTTTAAAATTCATAATATCGTTCCTAAGAGAGATGATCTTAGCAGGGGAAAAATTCTTAGAGATAAAAGCATCTTTGCACTTATTCCAAGAATAAATACTATTCTTAGGCAAAGACGAAAACCAAATTTTAGCACGATCTCTAAGTGAAACCGGAAATAACTTCAATTTAACAATATCATTATTCGTATCTTTCTTCTTTTGCATCTCACACAAATCAATAAAGTTGTTTAGATGAGTTCCGGCATCTTCACTAGGAAGGCCGGAGAATTGATCTTTCATAACAAGATTCAACAAAGTAGCATTGATTTCACAAGACTCAACATCATTAAGAGGAGCAATCGGAGTACTAAGGAAATCATTATTATTGTTATTGGAAAAGTCACAAATTTGGTATTATCTTGCGCCATCATGTCAAGCAATCCAACACACAAGCAAACAAAAAGGCAAGCGAAAGAGAGAGGAGATTGTGAAAGAGAGGGCGAATAAACCGGCAAGGGTGAAGTGGGGGAGAGGAAAACGAGAGGCAAATGGCAAATAATGTAATGCGAGGGAGATGAGTTTGTGATGGGTACTTGGTATGTCTTAACTTGAGCGAAGACCTCCCCGGCGACGGCACCAGAAATCCTTCTTGCTATGTCTTGAGCTTGTGTTGGTTTTCCTTGAAGAGGAAAGGGTGATGCAGCAAAGTAGCGTAAGTATTTCCCTCAGTTTTTGAGAACCAAGGTATCAATCCAGTAGGAGGCTCCTCAAAAGTCCCACGCACCTACACAAACAAACAAGAACCTCGCAACCAATGCAATAAAGGGGTTGTCAATCCCTTCACGGCCACTTGCGAAAGTGAGATCTGATAGAGATAATATGATAAGATAAATATTTTTGGTATTTTTATGATATAGATTGGAAAAGTAAATAAGCAAATAAAAGGAGATTGTAAACTCATATTATAAAAGATAGACCCGGGGGCCATAGGTTTCACTAGTGGCTTCTCTCAGGATAGCTTAAGTATTATGGTGGGTGAACAAATTACTGTCGAGCAATTGATAGAAAAGTGCATAGTTATGAGATTTTCTAGGCATGATCATGTATATAGGCATCACGTCTGTGTCAAGTAGACCGACTCCTGCCTGCATCTACTACTATTACTCCACACATCGACCGACTCCTGCCTGCATCTAGAGTATTAAGTTCATAAGAACAGAGTAACGCATTAAGAAAGATGACATGATGTAGAGGGATAAACTCATGCAATATGATATAAACCCCATCCTTTTATCCTCGATGGCAACAATACAATACGTGCCTTGCTGTCCCTGCTGTCACTGGGAAAGGACACCGCAAGATTGAACCCAAAGCTAAGCACTTCTCCCATTGCAAGAAAGATCAATCTAGTAGGGCAAACCAAACTGATAATTCGAAGAGACTTGCAAAGATAACTTAATCACACATAAAAGAATTCAGAGGAGATTCAAATATTTCTCATAGATAAACTTGATCATAAACCCACAATTCATCAGATCTCGACAAACACACCGCAAAAAGAGTTACATCGAATAGATCTCCAAGAAGATCGAGGAGAACTTTGTATTGAGATTCAAAGAGAGAGAAGAAGCCATCTAGCTAATAACTATGGACCCGAAGGTCTGTGGTAAACTACTCACAACTCATAGGAGAGGCCTTGGAGATGATGTAGAGGCCCTCCATGGTCGATTCCCCCTCCGGCGGAGCACCGACGAAGACTCCAAGATGGGATCTCACGGATACAGAAGGTTGCGGCGGTGGAAACAGTTTTTCGTGGTGCTCCTAGATGTTTTCGGGGTACACGGGTATATATAGGAGTAAGAAGTAGGTCGGTGGATGCCCGAGGGGCCCACGAGGGTGGGGGCACGCCCACCCCTAGGGGGCGCGCCGGGCACCCTCGTGGCCGCCTCCTCTGTTGCTTGATGTCCACTCCAAGTCCCCTGGATCACGTTTGTTCCAAAAAGATCGCCCCCGAAAGTTTCATTCCGTTTGGACTCCGTTTGATATTCCTTTCCTTCGAAACACTGAAATAGGCAAAAAAACAGCAATTCGGGCTGGGCCTCCGGTTAGTAGGTTAGTTCCAAAAATGATATACAAGTATAAAGTAAAGCCCATAAACATCCAAAACGGGTAATATAGTAGCATGGAACAATCAAAAATTATAGATACGTTGGAGACGTATCGGCGACCTCGGGCAGGAGTGGCGCTTCCATCCCCGCATCGCACGGACGTCGAGGAGGACTGGCGCAACGACGGTCTTGACTACGGCAGAAGTGGCCTTCGGCCAAGATGGGGCACACGGCCACCATGGCTCCAGTGAGGGGGAGAGGGCGCGGGGAGGATCACCAGAGTAAAGGGCTTCTAGTGGGGGCGACGGCAGGGAGGGAGGAGCTCGGCTTAGAGCGGATTTTGGTGGGGGACCGAGGCGGCCATGGCGGCGATGGGCACCGAAGAGAGGCTCTGGAGCTTGGCCGAGAGCACAGGGAGGCTTCTGGGAGTGTAGGGGGACGAG
>NC_057813.1:272144849-272158404 GCF_018294505.1 Triticum aestivum
CCAGCCGAGGCTCTAGCGACGGCAGCGATCACGGGAGGGCGCCAGAAGGCGACGAGGGAGGTAACGGACGAGGCACTGAGCTCACGGAGACGAGGCAGAGCTCGGGGACAAAGGAGGAAGAAGACACGGCTCGAACAGAGCCAGTCGGCTACAGCGCGTCCATGGGTGCACGGCGACGAGCGCCAGTGAGGAGGCTTCAGGAGGGGGAGAGAGGTCTAGGGGGACGGCAACAATGCAGGAAACATGCTAGACAGGGTCACGCGCGCGAAGACGGCGAGCATGACTGGGGCCGAGGCAAAACAATGCTTTGGACGCGACCATGGCATGCCAAAACGATGGCCAGCACCAGTACTGGCACGATGAGGACAAGAGCAAGTGTCGTGACATGTCTAGTGACAAGTCCATGCATCACTGAGGCTGGGGCAAGTGATGGATCAAGAAGAGGGGCATTGGATCGATGGGATTCTTCCTCTAAAGTTTGCTGCATCAAACTTGGCAGAGTACTGCTGATCAACAGGAAACTGATTGGGTCAAATGGTGTTGTCTGGGATGATTGACTACGGAAGGACAAGAATCCTGGGGGTTTTGGATGGAAATGGACCAAAGATTAATATAGTTGCTTTGCAACTGACTAAAATGGTCCAGAAACAAGATCATGATGATGCTCTCACATGGAGAATCAACTTAAGCTCAACTTGGGCAAGGCACAGTTATTTGACCATATGAAGATGCTGAAAAAGGTTCCATACCATTTGGATAAACCAAAATAGTATTTCCTTTACAAACATCCCCACTGACCAGAAACTTGCAAAAATTCTAGAGGGAAAATGGCTAGATGAAATATGCCCAAATTGGGTGGAGATAGGTTATATGGATAAGACAAAGCCTAGAATAGTTTGCAGCCATAATGGAGCAAGATAAAATATACTTGCTTCATAAACTGAAATTTTGGACAGAATCAAAGATTTGAAGTTGTGCTCACATGGAGGCAGTACATGTGCTCAACTTTGGTGGAGGGATATGATATTATGACATGAAGGGCCATGCAAAATTGCAACTCATTTGGATGTGCCTAGCTTGTACCTCCTTCACAAAGTTTCTTTCTGGACAGAAACTTTGGAAAATCGTAATTAAATGACTACTAGGCAAATGAGGTGGCAGTTTGGCATGTGGCAATGATATGGACAGGAAAAGATGTCCAATGAGTTTGAGGTCAATTGGGCAAAGGAAAATAGCACTTGCTTCGCAATGTGTCATTTAGGGCAGAATAAGAAATGAATTATTTGAGGATAATGGTAAACATGGCAAATGAAACGTTTTGCCATATTTGATGAATATATGACCCAAACAATTTATGAGAATTATTTGAGATATTTTGGACTGATGGAAATATAGGTTGCTTCACAACCTACGGCAAAAAGGACAATTCCTTTAATAGAAAAGATATATTCCCAATAAAAAGAATATTGGGATTTGGTCCAAGGAGGAAATGGAAAGGTCTAGGGATGTATATGGGTATGACAAGTCACTCTGGAAAGAAAGAAGAGGGCATCTTCTTCAGTTTCTAGACCACAAAGCCACGGAGAAAGAAAACTCGGGCAAAAACCTCAGAAAAACAAAAGAGAAAGAAAGGGCCAAAAATCAGGCTGTTACAAAACTGTACATGACTTATATTCATGGTAATCAGTGAATCAACTCCACGGTGTTATTGACCGAGCCAACGGCGTGTTTGACCTATCCACGAAGGATTTTTCCCGCAAGCAAATCGAAGAATATGCAAGAAAATAATAGCCAAGCAATCTGAAATTGCGGATATGCTAGATGGAATAAATCTCACAAGATGAAATTTGGGGTTCCGATAGGATGTCTTGATGGTCGCACTAGCCGCTATGAGCGAAGACAACTAAAAGTAGCAATAGCTAAACTTCTCTAAAAAAACCCGAGTGTAAACCCTAATAGATGACAGCTATTTATTAAGAGTTGATGCGGCTGAATACGTCGGCAGAATGATCCGACGACCAAGTACGTGTAGAATTCTAGGTCTCGTACGCTTGAGGAAAAACAGTTGGTGCAGCCCAAAATCCTATGGCCCACGTCTTGATTAAGTCAAAAGAAATTCCATTGGCCCATGTGCACGCTAGAAGACGGGCATGATTTTCTTCTGGAGTCTGATCGTTGCATCGTTGCATATACTTCTCATCTTCACACGTGCCTTATAAAAATATTGTATGATTCTGCATATAATAAAACAAAGTGGTGTATTTTCTTCTTGAATAACAAAATAATATAAATTGTTCTTATTATTTGAAATCACCTTACAAATATATTTTCTTGTAATTTGGGTAGTATCCGAGGTAGTCATGTTCGTATTATCCTCCCTTTCTTGAAAACAAAGCCATCCTCGACTTCCATTTATCTGGAACACATCATAGAGCAGAGTAAAAATAGAAGAAATGTATGTAGGCCGTTCCAAAGGTGTTAGGGCAAGAGGATGCGATAAAGTTGTAATAGCACCATTAGGAATAGCATGAGAAGTTTTATCGCACACACAGTCTATATATGAATTATGGGAACACAAATGAACTATCTAAGCATGCGGTATGTCTAGTTCAGAAGTTGCTACAGCCAACAAAAAAATTCAGAAGTGATAGAAAGCATACTAGCATAGTACGATCCGTTGATTTAGCTTTCCCATCATTTATTATTTCATTGGGGGTCACAAGAAGCAAGTTAATGGTTTTTCCTTTAAACATAAGAGTATACGAATTTGTTCAACCATATGGGTCACACTATTATCATATTGCCAAGGTCGACCTAACAATAATGAACAAGCTTGCATAGGTACAACATCATAGTCAACATAATCATGATACGAACCAAGTGTAAAATGGACCCTCACACGGCGTGTTACCTTCAACTTCCACAGTCGTTGAACCGTTGGATGTAATATGGATGGGGGTGTCTTGTAGTGGTGAGGCATAGTTTCTCGACCATATCCGTACTAGAAAAATTATTGTAGCTTCCACCATCAATGATCACACGAGCTGAATGTCCCTTGACAACAAACTTAGTTTGAAAAATATTATGGTGTTGAGGCATCTCAGCATGCCCCACCTAGGCACTAAGTACTCGCATGGTTACAAGTCTTGGGTATTGATCTGCCATCTCATGCTCCTTGGTGTCACTTGCATTATTAGTGGCAAGCATAACACGTGTATCTTCATCCAAATCACTAGCAGGGGAGTACTCACCATCTTCCCGCACAATGAATGCATGTTTATTTGGGAAGTCCTTCATCAAGTGCCCGCCACCCTTGCATATATGACACTTCATGTCCCTTGTGCGTCCAGGCGAGGTGGTGGGTGCTAGAGATATTGCTTTCAAAGCCGCAAAGGATTATGGAGCTGATTTTGAACTTGTTGGAAGTGCACCATTGTTCGATATATGTGGTGTGGCCTTGGTAGTAGGTGAGACAGTTGGAGAGTGTGTCCATGATGAGTGACGACCTGTAGAAAAGTTACCTCGTCCCTTGTTGTGTAGTCCCTGTACTTCCCTTTCAGCTTTACAAGCAAAATGAAGCAAACGAGTAATTGAATTGTACTCCTTATAGTCCAATATATCCTGAATATCACAATTTAAACCACCTAAAAATCCATCATAGCATCTTCGGTTTCAACTAATCCACATCGCATTAAGCCAGTTTGCAATTCTTGATAATAATCCTCTACGGAACTATTACCTTGTTTTAATTGTTGCAATTCATTTAGTTTATTACGAGCATAATATGACGTAACATAACGATGTCGCATAGCTCGTTTTAATGCATCCCAAGTAGTAGGTATATTATTTGCATTAATACAACAATATTCACTCCACCACATGGAAGCAAAGTTTGTAAATTCACTAGTGACTGCCCTAACTCTTTGGTTCTCAGGAATATCATGACATGCAAATTTTTGTTCAAAAGAAAGTTCCCAGTCAAGATAAACATCTAGATTATATTTACCATTGAAAGCATGCATAGTAAATTTGAGCTTGGCACTAGGGTGTGAAGGAAATATGCCCTAGAGGCAATAATAAAGTTGTTGTTTTATATTTCCTTATTCATGATAAAGGTTTATTATTCAAGCTAGAATTGTATTAATCGGAAACTTAAATACATGTGTGAATACATAAACAAATACCGTGTCTCTAGTAAGTCTCTACTAGACTAGCTCATTGATCAAAGATGGTTAAGGTTTCCTAACCATAGACATGTGTTGTCATTTGATAATAGGATCACAGCATTAGGAGAATGATGTGATGGAAAAGACCCATCCGTTAGCTTAGCTTGTTGATCATTCAGTTTATTGCTATTGCTTTCTTGATGTCAAATACATATTCCTTCGACTAAGAGATTATGAAACTCCCAGATACCAGAGGAATACCTTGTGGGCTATCAAACGTCACAACATAATTGGGTGATCATAAACATGCTCTATAGGTATCTCCAAAGGTGTTTGTTGAGTTAGCATAGATCGAGATTAGGATTTGTCACTCTGAGTATCGGGGAGGTATCTCTGGGGCCTCTCGGTAATACACATCACAACATTGCAAGCAAATGACTAAGGAGTTAGTTACGAGATGATGTATTACAAAGTGAGTAAAGATACTTTCCGGTAACGAGATTAAACTAGGTATGAAGATACCGATGATCGAATCTCGGGCAAGTAACATACTGATGGACAAAGGGAATTACGTATATTGACATAACCATTCGACCGATAAATATATTCGTAGAATATGTAGAAGCCAATATGGCATCTAGGTTCCGGTATTGTTTATTAATTGAAGAGGTGTCTCGGTTATGTCTACATAGTTCTCGAACCCGTAGGGTCCGCACGCTTAATGTTCGTTTACGATATAGTGTTATATGAGTTATATGATTTGGTGATCGAATGTTGTTCGGAGTCCCGGATGAGATCACAGACATGACAAGGAGTCTCGAAATGGTCGAGAGGTAAAGATTGATATATAGGACGAGGGTATTTGGACACCGAAAGTGTTTCGGGTAGTACCGGGTACTTATCGGGTCACCAGAAGGTGTTCCGAGCACCCCTGGCAAAGCGATGGGCCTTATGGGCCAATTGAGGGAACACACTAGCACTACAAAAAAATACACTTCCGTGATGATACGTGTTTGTCACAGTAGGTCACGTTTTTTGTCATGCATGTACATCCATGACAAATTTATGACAGAATCAAGATAGTCATATCTGTGCTGTCGTAGAAGTGTTCAATGACATTACCAAAATTATCATCACGGAAGTGTCCACTTCCATGACAATAAATCGCGCGTCATAGAAGTGCTTTCGTCAAGGGTGACCGACACGTGGCATCCACCGTAATGGAACACCGTTAAGCTATCGGGTCGAGTTTTGGATCCGATAACCCGTTAATAGCCCCGACCAATGGGGATTTTCCACGTCTAAAATCATCATTGGCTAGAGGAAACACATGTCGGCTCATTTTTGGGACAGATGTCATCCACTCATTGGACAGAAGGCGCCTATGATACGTCGACACGTGGCATGGCCCATCAAGTTTAAATGGGCCGGCCCAACTAAAGGCCCACAAGATTTTGCGGACCATAATGGGCCGGCCCAGTTAAAGGCCCACAAGATTTTGCGGACTATAATGGGCTGGCCCAGCTAAAGGCCCACAAGATTTCGCGGGCCATAATAGGCCGACCCAGGTAAAGGCCCACAAGATTTTTGTGTGCCATAATGGGTCGGCCCAGGTAAAGGCCCAGAAATTCTTGCGGATCATAATGGGCCAGCCCAGCTAAAGGACCACGAGATTTCACCGACATTAATGGGCCGGCCTAGCTGTAGTCCCACAAGATTTTGAGGACCCTAGTAGGCCGGCCCATTAACTGGCTTCCATGTTTTGGGCCAAATGCCAGCCCATATTTGATCCGGTCCATTAATGGCCTGTCATGTTCCGGGCCTAATAATGACCCATATAAGATCCGGCCTGTTAAAAGCCTCCCACTTTTTGGGCCAAATCACGGCCCAGATCAGGTCCGCCCCTTTAAGAGGCTTTGGGCTCAATTATGGCCCATATCAGATTCGACCCGTTAACTGGACGCTATGCTTTGGGGCCCACTTGCTAAAGGCCCATTTAGTAATTCGGCCAGATATTAGTTTTGGCCTGTTAAGGGCCCATTTAACATTTTGGCCCTATATTAATTTCGGCCTGTTAAAAGCCCGTCATATAGTTGGGCCTAACTACGGCCCGGTTTGCATCCGGCCTGCTCGCAGCCGATATCTGATTGGGCCAAACAAGGACCGAGACAACTTTGGCTTGTTAAAAGCCCGTGAATTGATTCGCACAATCATGGGCCGGGGTCCATTTTGGGCTGCTGCCGGCCCGTGAGCTATTAGGCACATTTCAGGCCCAACCTACTTCTCAGCCTCCCAAAAGCCCATTGAGTTTTCTTGCGAAAAGAGGGTCGGGGCTTACTCGGCCTATTAAAGGCCTGAATCTACTAGTGGGCCAGTTTGACGGGGCCCATGATGCGGATCATACATCGTGATTGCATGACGGCCTGATTATGTACCATAATTTTACGGTTTGGCCAGTTTACTGCAAAGACAGGATATATATACAGTAAAATAACTGCAACATCGTGAATAAGAAAAAACCTAGACTATACAATAAAGAAATTACGGCATATTACATCCACTAGGCATCAAAGTTCGCCACTATGATAATAAAGCACAAGCAGACAGCAGATTACATACACTAGGCATCAAAGATCGCCACCAGTGCAAATAAACACGCCGACAAAATAATATACAAAACCGACAACACTTCAATAGAGTTCAAGAAAGGTTAGCCCTGCTGGGGAGCTGCAGCACAAGCAGCTGAGCAAGATGATGAGACTGCGCTTGTTCAACACTTATATCTTCCTCACTCTGAAAGATAAACAAGCAGATAGATGACAGGTTTTGCACATAAAAGTATCAGTGCTGACAATTCATCACATTTCTTACTGACGAATAAAGTGACACAATTTAAAATTGCATTAACACAATATGGTATTGTTCAGGTCAAGACATGGTAGGAAATGACATTGTGAAGGAGTTGGCAGCTTCACGACACCACTGGATTACAGATCAAGAACTCATAAGTATCAATGGTTAGTGTGCTGTCAATTTATCCCATTTCAGATTGGCAAATAAAGAGACGGTTTAAATAATAGTATAATGATATGACATTGTTCATAGTTAAGACATTGCAGAATATGACATTGTGCTGTAGTGGGTAGGTTCACCACACCACTGGATTACGGATGAAGAACAAAAGCATACATGCACTGCAAAAGAAGATCACTTGCTCTATATAGTTTAATTTACATGGTATGAAGAAGGAACTTGGTTGTCCAACTGAAGACTTAAATTGAGAAGGACAAACTTTTGTTTATGAACTACATAATAAATTTTAAACATGCAATTTGATGCAAACACCAAAAATAAACAGTTGTTGCAGTCATGCCTAACCAAATATACACAACAAAGTTTGAAGGCTTGAGAAGGACAAACTTACATTACTGGTGAAGACATGCTCTATAAAGCCCTTGTCCATGCTGATGGGGGGGCAATTCAAGAAGTTTACCATAGAATCTTCTTCATAAGCATTGCCTTTATTCTACATTTTGTTAAGAGTAAATATAGATGTGATAATATACAAAAAAATGGAGAATATTTATGATAAGATGAAGAGTGATGCTACATAACCAAGTACCTATAAATGTATTTGCAGCGATACAGGCAAAAGGCACAGCCAAGAGCAATGCATAGCTAAACTTCTTTAGTACCAACCTTATGGTAAGAGTAAATATAGATCTGATGTGTAGAAAATGGAGGGCAAAGGAAAATAAGCTGCAGAGTGATGGTACATGAACAACTACCTGTCAATATAAGTACACTAATAAAGGACAGCAAGTACTTACAAGAACAATGCAGAGCTAAAAAAATTCATTGGCATTGGATATATCAACACTAATGTAACCATTCATACAGATCAGATAATTTGGAGCGAACAATTGATAAGCAAGCTATCATGCATACTGCTGTCACATAATGAACCAGGTATGTATGCAAGTACAGTGATACAGGACAACACGTACTAACAAGAGCAAAGCAGCGGGCAGCATATTTGTGATATCCTGTCGTTCTTTTCAAACCGGAATTCTTCTTCGAGCAGATTTCCTGCAAAAAAGATCCGTAAGGCACATGCGGAAAAGTAGAAGTTTAAATTGTCATGTGACTTCATAGACAGTACCTCATCCTGGGAACGAGACCAATGCATAACAAGGTTTTTCCATTCAATGTCTTCTAAATTTAGCACGGCAGACTTCACCAGAAATTCGTTTATAGACTTGCCATCAAAGTGTGATTTCCTCAGGTAACACCGATACTGCTGCAATGCTTCCTTGAAAAGCACAAGCAAGCTTTGCTCGTCATGACTATCCAGATTGACCCTCACCTAGTTACAACAATGTAATGTAAATCATTGATGTGTTCGATCAGCAGAAAACAGGAAAATAATAACCATGAATAATAGCACTTACATGTAAGTTGGACAGGAAGATGTGAAAATGGTGTTTGTCTTCACTATAATCTTCCCATGATGGAAATATATGGACGTAGTCCCTAACAACATTGAAAGCATTGTCTTTTAAATTGGAAATAAATGGAACGGGGTTCCAATCTGCAGGAATTGGCCGTCTCTGCAGTTGGGATAGGTCTTCGGCCGGTGGACTTGCTGTACTTTTTGCTGGAGTGGGATTTTTCTGTGGTATGGCTGGTGCTATGGAAATGAAATCGGTATACCTTTTGTTGGAGTGCAGGTCCTGTGTGGTGGGGCTAGTGGTGTGGCCAGTGAAGTATGGGTATAGTCTGCTGGAGTCGGTCCTATGTTTTGTGTCACTGGTTGTACAACCAATATAAGTGGGGCGTTGTCTGATTTCTCCGGCACCACCATGTTTTTCAAGGACTTTGCTAGTGCTCCTTCAGGTTCGACAATCACCCTCTTCCTTTTTGATGTCTGATGCACAAGAACAACATTTGAGTGGAAAAACATGGTATGACGACAGATGGAATATGTATTGATAATGGATGGGCATGGCATCTTGAGTTATATGATGAGTAAACTAAGCAGATGGTGGTGCAACAAGGAAGAAGAAATGCAAGACAACATATGCAAGATACGCGCAATCAATAAAACCTTGCCAAGTTAGAACAGGCACCTTGATGGGTGAATAGGACAGGCCATCTGCCTTTGACTCCTCGAGGTTAGAATAGTCATTAGGATGATATTCTGAACAAGAATCAATAGGTGGGGAGCGTACGAGTTTCATTGCTTCCAGAATGGCACTCAATGCCTTGGTGCCAATTTTGTAAGTCATTGTAGTGTTCCACAATATTCTTCTGATGCGCGGATTCTGATATTCACTGTAATTGCGTACAATATCTGAGAACCATGAAAACATAAATAGTTGTGAGATTATCTTTGTAATGCAGATGATATTCTAATATAGGGGCGCCCCTGTAAACACTTATGTGCTATCACTGGATTCTGATGAGAGAGCTCATGTGTGCTGCAATCGTGCGTGCATTTATATAATCTGGCACAAGTACACAAAAAAAGGCTCCAGAAGTAAGGATAGCTGGCAGATGATAGGTTCATAATATACTGTATAGAGAGTTTATTGCCAAACCATGATAACAAGAGCACACAGCAACTAGGCAGATCATAGTGTACATAACAGGGGTACACCATAACCACGATATATAAATCGGGAAAGTGGAACTGGCTTGAAAATATGGTGTTGTATTGCCGCTAGTAATTGAAAGCCTATCGATCACGTATAGGCTAGCACTATCGAACATGGTAAAGAAGAGCAAGCAGATTTTGGATAATAAGATGTTGGTTGCGCAGCACCCACACATGATGAACTAGAGCGCATTAAGAATGCAACTCCCAGCTGTCTCTCGACCTTTTCAGGCAGTTGGATGAAGATCCTACCTCTCCTAACCCTTCTTCTTCCTCGTCTCTGATTCTTCCCATAAAGAATGCCGCACGGGCCGCCGGCCGGACCACCGGCCCCCACCGCCTGTGTTCCTCCGCCACCCCCACCCCCCACCCGCGTCGAGTTTTCTTCGTTTGGTGAGGCCCCACAGCCACCCGAGCCCCTTGGATCGCACCGGCGAACTCCGGCGAGCTCTGAAAAATTGACTGACCCAATTTTGAAATTTAGTCTACTGTGATTTAACTAGTGTGGAATATAAAAGGGGAAAACCATAAGCATTGGGAGTATAGTGTTGAGCGTGCCATGGCGGATCTGAAGGTGCAAACCGGACAAAGGCAACTTCGCAACTAAGACAAGAAATCAGAGTAAAGCAGTGGCGATCTATTTTCTTGCCGCGATAAATAAGTTGAGCAGATACGAAAGAATACCGCCTATGGTGTGGCGTTGTGTGCGCATCTGCTGAGAATTTGACGGTGCTGTGGTAGCGATGGCTGTCGGCGGCGTGGAAGCAGATCTAGGAGGGTAGACGGTGGCGGCGGGGCGCGGTGGACGAGACGGTCGTAGGAGCGGTGCCGACAAGCTGGACGACGGTAGGGATGAAGCGAGAGGACGGGATGCAAGGATACCGGTCCGAAGGCATGGATGAGAGAGGTCAATCTCTTGTAATGGACGGCGGCATCGGGGTATCAGCTCCGGCATGGTGGAAGAGGACGGCGGTGGATGGGGTGGTGGACGGCGGCGGACGGAGGAGGGTGGGGTGGAGAGGGTGTTTTGGCGCCCACGGAGTACGAGGGGGAAAAGGGAGGTAGAGAGGAAGGGGGGAACCATGTATTCAGGGCACGCTTGTCTGAAATGCGAGAAAATTTTCAAACTTAGCCCCCGTTTCAAATTTCTACTACATCACATCAACATTAGTCGGTTGGGGATAGGACGGTAATCTCGCATACACCAAATATTTGCCGATGAGAGTTTGTTTTTGGCGCCCACCGTGTATGAATATGAATCGGGGAGGGAGTCGATTTTGGCCGAGGGCACACTATGTTTTGGCGCCCATCGTGTATGAATCCGGGTGAGAGGCGGTTACGTCACGTTTGGGTGAAATTACAAACCTACCCCTATCGAAACCTATAGAAATCCAGCAGATAGGCTTTGCGTGGCAGGGATAGGCAGTAGTGATTTCCATCTCACAGATTTTGGTTTCAGGCGGTTACTGTGACTTTCCCCGCTTCGTTCAAATTTTGCAGACTACACATTTACCGTGCCAATTCAATTCGAATCCCGTTTGTATTCTACTATTTTTTTCGGGTGGGATCCATTTTCAATTGGAATTACATTCTATATACATCATTTTTTATATATACTTTCAAAAGCACAACACCATTTATACATAAATATGGTTTACAAATGGCATGATCTCAGATTCATAAGGTTGTATCCATCAATTTGGATTTTCAAATATTTGAAACAATTTTATGTTGAAATCCAATGTATGCATTCCTCGCTAACTATCTCCAATTAATGTGTGTTTCATGCGGGTTTTTTTTAACTTCTCAAACATGTATAATGTGTTTCACACACGCAACATATAGTGTAATCCCGTTTAGACATTAATTGCATATAAACCATGCATTGTTTGTAATTGAAGAATCTATGGATCACCAATATTGATAAACTATATAACATTACACGTGTGCCCAAATTCGAATGAATATGCATGTTTGATACACCAATTTGCGTTATGATATTATCGATGTCGTGATCTCCAGTTTAAATATTTGAATCCCCTTTAATCCAGATATTTGTCTCATATAGCTATCACTCATGCTTATATAGGACTATCTCTCTAGACCTATACGCGTTCATCGTCTCTCAGGCATCTCTTGTGCTACCTGTATGTCGACAATGATCTTTTATCTTCGTAACACACTGACAGTACTCTCTCCCTCGACCTTCATCACTCTATCTCTCTCTAAGTATATCTCGCTCCCTGCTATGTGTCTCTAGCTATGATTCTCCATGTGGAATCTCTTTCTCTCACACAAACACAAAACTTTGTCTCCCGAGGTCTCATTTCTCTCAACTATTCCCATGTGTGCCACTTGCACACCCCTCATACAGAGATGTCTTTCGCTCCTTAGATATGAGAATCTACGACTCTTACTCTTCAATATCTCTTTCTCACACACAAACACAAACTCTGTCTCCCAGGGTCTCATATTTCTCCAATGTTGTCTTGTATGTCGCTCAAACACACCCTCTCTCCCTAGAGATATCTTGCGTTCCCTCATATGTCTCTCTAGCTATCACTCTCGTTGTGAAATATCTTTCTCTCTCGCAGACACAAAACTCCGTCTCTCTGGATCTCATTTCTCTCTGATATATGTTCGTATGTGACTCACATGCACCCTCTCTCTATATCTCTCACACCCACACACATAACCCAACCTTCTAATCCACTCGACTCCTATCTCTAACGCACACTAGCTGGCATCTTTATCTTTCTATTTATCCGTTTCTCCATCAACCTTCTTTCTCGCCCTCACTCTTGATTCCTATCACGCACACTACATATATTTCTATCTACATGCAGTCAAGTGCCCTCTCACACACATATATAGCTTCACCCGTTGAACCACCCGACGGTCATCTCCAACACCCAAACTAACGGATGTCCCTCTAGCTAGCATCTCCATCTCTATATCTATCTGTAGTTTCTCCACCAACATTTCTTTCTCGCATGGAATCTTGCTTCCTATCACCCACACTATATATGTCTCTCCATACATATGCACTTATAGGTTGATCTCTTTTGCACAATCGTTGCGCCTCGCCCCCTCTACTCGCCATAGATGCATGCTCCAGCCCACTCCACTATCTCTTAAAGACAAAAACACATGCTCAATTGTCGGGCCTTCTTCCCTGCATTCTCACATGCATGCATATTGTCACACCGATCCGTCTCTCCCATGTCGTTGATCTTATGACTTATGTCTTCTTTCTTTTATCTCGATCATGCGCGCGCGCACACACACACATCCCACGTATACATGTATACCTCTCACACATGCATGTTCAAGGTCTCTATGTCTCCATACGTAGTTAATTACCCTCAATCATAATGCCACATCGAATCGTTCTCCTCTTTTGTGCACATAACTTCCGCCTGGATGGGCAAAACACACACTCACACTTAACAATCTCCTTCTAGCTACCCCCCCCCCGCGCGCCTCTCACTCTTCCCCTATATCCCCGAAACCAATAAGACTATCCCTTTCTTTAATTCCCGCCTACATGCACCATCGATATATAGTAGTCTTCCTCGGTGTCTCTCAAAGAAACACGTTCTCTCGATGTCGACTCCTCTCACGCGCACACACCTTCTCTTCCCTCTCTACGGGCATTTTCTCTCTCGCACCCCATTGTTGGTGGCCTCTGCCATACACATCACCTCTCTATGATGAAGCCATGCACACTTAA